>NW_004444013.1:5953516-5962827 GCF_000243295.1 Trichechus manatus latirostris
GGTTTCAGGATTGTTGATTCTCTGTTTGGCTTAGTTTTTCGGATCTTTGTTGTGGAGGGACGGCGTGGTGCTTCTGCCTAGACCGCCATCTTGCCGGAGTCCAGCCGTTTTGATATAATTTTAAAGAAGTTTTATAAAATCATGGTTCAAAATGTCTCACAATGTCTCGTAAGTTTTTACCTCAAAACGCATACCAGCGATGCAACTGAAATACATTTTCAAATTACTTTTGGCTAGTTTCTAAATAATAATTGATCATGAATTATAAAATTTTCACTTACCAAGTTATGTTTTAAAAAGAGGTAATGTCAAAGCATTTTCTGTTTTATTGGATATGAATAGTCCTTCTACCTGATTAAAAAGGGTTTTTATTTTTTGTCAAGGAAATACAAACATTTCAGTTTGAGCCCATCTTTTATGGGGAAAATGAATGAAAACTGGATGTCTCTTGTCTATTTGTAACAATTGCCTCTATGACCTATTTCTAATGGTTCATTTTAAAATCTTACTTTCCAGATCTGTAACCCAGGGAATAACTTTAAGAATCTTAAAGTTTCTCATTTTTGTTGTTGTTGTGAGTATACACAGCAGAACATACACCAGTTCAACAATTTGTGCATATACAATTCAGTGACCTTGATTACACCTTCCTCTTCTGAGTTGTTCCTCCCCCACTAATGTAAATTCACTGCCCCGTTTCCTATCTAATCTTTTGAGTTACTGTTGTCAGTTTGATCTCATATAGATAGAACTTAAAAGAGCACAATGCTCAAGGTAGATATTTGTTACTAGTAAAGCTAAACTATTTTTCTGGTTTTAAAAAGTCTTCAGGAGATATTTTTGGTTGGAGGTTTAAAGATTATCTCAGAATAACTGGATGTTGCCCAGATACTGTTACTTAACATTTTGATCAAAGATTCTATAGCAGAATTCTGATCAAAAAGTTGGGGTGGGGGGGATAATGCAAGGCAGAATTTCAAATTTCATGGAATCCAGATTCTCTGGAGCCACAGAGGCTGGATGACTCCCTGAAACTATTGCTCTGAGATAATCTTTAAACCTTAAACCAAAAATGTCTCATTTTTTTATTAAACCTTATGCGAATAAGCTTTTCAAATGTGCTACTTTTTTTCCCCCTGAGAGCTATTTACTAATTCATATAAAACTCTAGAGTGTGGTAATATCTACATCAATGCAAAGTCAATCAGGAGGCTTTTTATCTTATGTGAAGGTGTCAGATTTGATATACATTTTTTTCCCATTTAGGCACTTAATGATAATCATTTATTTCTTCACAGAAATAAAAACTTCTTTTTGGCGGGGGGAGAGATGAAAAGCATTGTTGGATTAATATTTCAGTTTTGAATTTAGGAGTATTAACTTATGATGCATTTCTTTTGCTTCCTTTTAACCAAAAGAGAGTTGTCATCAAAACAATAGTTCCTTAGAAGGCAAGTGGCATTTAACTTCTCTCAATTGAATTAGCTCAGTTTACTGCCAGTCAATAAAGTCTGGATTGGAATGAGGATAGGAATTAAATATATAAAAATATAGTATACATATTTAGTCAAAGAAATGCAAATAAAAGTAACATGAGGTACCATTTCCCACTCTTGAAATTAATGAGAATTTGTAGAAATGAGACTACTCACTGCTGGGAAGAATGCAGTGAGACTTGTAAACACTGCTGGAAAGCCTTTTTATAAACTTTGTCAAGATTCCTGAAAATGTTAACATCTTTCGATTCATTCATTCTTCATCCCTGGCATCATTCTGAGGTAGAAATCAGATGTGAAGATAAACTGGGAATAATCTCAGTGCACTGTGACATGCCAGTGCATGGTTAATTTATGTTATTTTTATATTATGGGATATTACAGGGAGGTTAAATGATACTTTCAAAGAATATTTCCTACATGGGAAAATATTTACAATGTCTCAATTTTGTAAAAAGCGTATATGTACAATATTATGAGAATTTTATATAGAAAAAGAGAGAACAAGAATAAAACAAAAACTAAAAGAAAATGCACCCAGATGTCTATAGTGATTATCTAGATTGGCAGAGCGTAAGTAGATTCATTTTCTACAAAGAGTATGTTTTTATAATCATAAATGATTTTGTTTTCATGAATGCCATGTAACCATTACAGCCATAGTGGCAGTGACTTGTTGAGATGTTGTCTGGTGCCTTCAGAGTGCTATTGACAATATTTGTTTAATAATGATTGAGGCCTAACAGGAGACAGGTAGTCATATCAGCTAGCTGACTTGGTAGAGCCACTTCAGCTTTCCATCAGTTCTCTGGCTGACATGCTGTCTTACCAAAGCTGAGGTTCTTAACTAGCCACAGAGAAGTGCTCACACGTGTCAGAATGAAATCCAAAGGATCTCTTGTTTTGCCTAGGGCATCTGCACTTTTTGCAGAAGTACACTTCTCATTTTGAGACCTTTCGATAAGTAGCGGTAATCTGAAGGATTGATGTAGTCATTCTGGACTAGAGATTTCTTTTCACCACTAAGACATTTGACAGTCACTTGCATCTTAATGCGTCCATGTATTTTTCTAAAGCACTAGCGGACTAAATAAAGCCACTTTGCCCTTTGAAGTATGTGGTCAACTAATCTGAAGGCCTCCCAAGGCCTCCCGGTGATTATGGGGAATTGGCAAGAATCGTGACCTTTGTGGAGATTGGGGAGGCAGAAGTTAGTCTTGGTAAGGGGGTTCAGAGAAAGATACAGAAAGCAAAGCTTGCTCTGACTCGTAAGTGGACAGAGCAGAGCTTTTGCCAGGCCTCTACGACTTGTGGTTGCGTGAGCACATGAGCAAAGAGCCCTTAATCTAGAATCACTGTCCGTGAGGTTGACTGAGTCCCCAGATGTGCCAAGCAAAGTTCTAGACACTCACACAGATATGTTCACACAGTCATTTATTGATCACTTGGGCTTTGAGGAGCACAACTTCACTGTTCATTTCTAGCTGTGTAATGTGGGATCAGTTAGGTCAGATTCATCCTTTGCAATTAATCCTAATTGCCAATGCTTAAATGTTACCAGTAAATATTTATCCCAGTAATCCTGTGCTGCATTAGGCCTCTTCATTCTGTGGTGTTCTATGAGATCTAAAGGTGACATTGCCTGTGTAGATTAACTGCTTTCTATATAATAAATCCATTCTGTTGGTGGAGGACAATAATCTTGAATCAAAATCACAACTTATTTTTTCCTCTTGGAGAGTCTTTTGTCAACTTTCATTAAAGACCTTTTTTTTTTTCTTTAAGCAGTCCAAAAAAGCCTTCTTAATGCCTTTATTTTACTGTTTTTTCAAATTAATAATGAATGAATATCAAGGTATAAAATATTAAACATGCTGGTTCAGCTACCAGCTTTTCAAGCTTCGTTGGGAACTGTTCTATAATAGGAAAATATTTGGTATGACTTGTGGAATGTAGATCATCTTTGTAATTATTATAGACAGTAAAAAAGGCAGAATAAAAAATAATTTAAATTCAATTAAAAATTAAATGAGGGGAGGTCAGTATGACCAAGAATGTAAATTATAAACTTCTCCATTTTTATTCCATTATTCCATGCAGGTAAATACAAATCTCTTATTTCTAAAGGGGTGCACGATCCTGGGAGCTGTGGTTCCCAGCAGTGATTTTAGTAAGGTTTTGTGTCCTCTGCTGTTCTATGCCTTCCTGTAGCCATGTGTGTCTAAAGAGGAGAGGATGAGGAGATTTGGGGTACCTGTATAGCCAGCCTGGTACTATTCCTGGAATATTGGATGAATGTTAAGGGTATATGTGTTTATTTAAATTCAAACAGATAAAGAGGCTGATAGAAGGACTGTAAGACCTTTCTGGGTCTTTTTGGACCTAATCACCACCGGTTGACGTAGAGTCAGCTTCAACTCATGGCAACTCCACGTATGTCAGTGTAGAACTGTGCTCCGTAGGGTTTTCATTGGCTAATTTTTTCAGAAGTAGTTGCTAGGCTTTTCTTCGGAGACACCTCTGGGTGGACTCAAACTTCCAACTTTTGGTTAGCTAACTGTCTCTGATAAATTCTCTGTTTTGGTTAAATGGTCAGTCCAGTTGAGCTTTTTATTACCTGCTCAGAAACTACTGCCTGAGGAACCTAATTCTATTTGGGAATCTTGACAGAAGCTCCGCTGGGATCTTCAGACAAACGAGTGCTTCATTTCCTGGTTCTCCTCTTTCTCAGTGGCTGCTTCTCTGTGGGCTCGGTGTGAAGGAGGGAAGGAAAAAGGGAGGGAGGGAGCCTTCCATGCAGTCCAGCCAACCAGGAGGAAGGAGATGCTGGTCTTTTGTCCCAGAAGACAGCATGCCCCCATGTCTTCCCCTCAAACCCACCTTTGTGAGCCCTTCGTCATTTCTGGGGAATAGCCATAGGTTATTGATTGCATACAGTACTGACTGCTCTCTACAGTGTGAGGAACTCCTGCCTCCCCTCCACCCCAAGAGATGTCACAGAGAAAGTGACGGTCACCAATGCAGTAGTGGGGAAAAAAACGGGTTCTCATTTCAGCAGGTGACTTGCTCGTAGTTGGTTGTTAGCATGCTTTTTTTCATATTGGCTTGTTGCTACAGGGTCTGATGCTGGCAGATTACAACTCTGTAGCTAGTCATTTTCGATTTATTTGAACCTATTTCTCCAGTCTACTGAGCTTTCACTGGCTAGCATCAATTCAGACCCAGAGCAATTCCTCAGAATCTCTATCCCCATCAGATGGTTCGATCTATGAGAAATTTAGCTAGAGGCATTTAGACAAAAAAGAAATATTGTGGCTGGGGAAGCATTTAAGTTAGAGAAGGCAGCCAGGGCTGTTTGATTACTTAGGCCTGTGTCACCTGTGATGACCCATGAGAGTGGAGCATATTGATTGCTTGTCACTCAAGGCATTCAGCAGATTGCATTGACAAAGCTTGGCAGATCTCTAATAGCAGGGTTACTGGCCTTGGCTGTGACCCAGGGGGAAACTCTGCAGGCCCTATTACTTGGCGGCCTTTAACTCTTAACAGAATTGGGAGAGAACATTGACAAAAGCGAGGACATGATTTCATGGTCACAAATGGTTTTCCTTGCTTGCTTTCTTCTCCCGCTTTTTACTTTGACTTCTTTTCTGTCTCACCTTCACTCCCTGATCCCTGCCATCTCCTCCTTTCTTATTATAGATGACATGGCACTATTGTTTTTCTAGGATAAAAATCAGAGCGTGGACTAGAGAATACTTAGCAGGCTAGGATGAGGCCTGAGTTACTTCCTTTGTTTTAGGGCAGCTTGTGCCTGACCACGTGATTTCAGCTGGTAGATGTGCCTGTGTATGTACTTGAACTTGATGGTTAGATCATTTGCACCTGTTGCCGTCTAGTAGGATCGGAAGGGCCACCTTATGGCAGAGGGGAGTGTTCCCTTCTCCATTCCCTGGTAGCCAAGCTTCAACATTACACAGTCCAGAAGTCTAGCTGAAAGTAATGTTGTGCCATCAGAGAGGTAATGGTATTAATTCAAATGGAAATGATTTTAATGAACAGTAGAGAGGATCTTATCTTTCATAGACACCACCTGATTTATCCAAGGATTCAAATGATTGCCATTAATGACATTTTTTTCCTATCACAGGTTGACCTCTGATGGGACACTGTTCTGTAATGAGCACTTCTACATTGCTACTATTTGCTTGATGAAGCATACTTTGGATTTTCTACCTACCTTTCTCCCCAAAGATTGTGTTTGTTATCCACTTTATCTCTTTGAGGGAGGGCTAGACAAACATCATGACCGCCATTTCAAAGAAGAGCAAGTTGATGTATGGCTATTCCCCTAATCACTGGTGATTTCAGGATCATGGGTTTAATTCAGTATTTTCATTAAAGTTTCCAGTTCCTCTGGTAAATCAGATATAAGCAGATAATGATCAACTATCTAGTCTATATGAACTTCTGTTTTTTTTTTTCTCTTTCTTCTCCCCACATTTCTTTTACATCATCTTTGCCTGGTCATCCCTTCACCTCTTCTTACTTTGCACAGCTATAGGCTGGCCAATATTCTTCCTCCTTTAATTTCATGAATAATTCTT
Source organism: Trichechus manatus latirostris (assembly GCF_000243295.1). Lineage (NCBI taxonomy): Eukaryota > Metazoa > Chordata > Mammalia > Sirenia > Trichechidae > Trichechus > Trichechus manatus. Next base: position 5,959,620 of record NW_004444013.1, read on the forward strand.
GGTGAAAAAGAGGTTTCTGATTTTTGCTTAGGTTCTTTTCCTCTAAATAGCTGTATCTGATGTCTAAGATTGACTGTATGTCTTGCTGTCTAGGTTCTCAAGCATAGGCCACCATTGAATATTGACGATTTCTTTGGCTTTTGTATTTATACGTACCTGGGTTTAAATTCCAACTTTACTGTGGATGAGTTATATATTTTTGGGACGGCTACCTAATCTTTCTAAGCCTCAGTTTCTTCATCTGTCAAATGGAGGATATTGTTACTTGTCCAAATAAATGAGTTACTATGGTGTGTGAATTCTATCTTAAAAAAAATATATATAAATGAATTAACTTGTGTAAAGTTTCTTCCTTTCCTTCCTCTTTACTTATACAGCTAAAGGCCCGAGACAGCAGAATGAGAACTTCCATGTAGGGCAGTATTTGGGAAATAGATGGCACTATTGGAAGCAGAAATATGAAAGTATTGCAAGAGGCTGTGGGCCTATTAATATTCTATAGCACTTTGAGCCACTTTGAATTAAAATACTTATCTGTGAAAGGTTTTATAATTCATATGACCTGAAATAATTTACACCTAATTAGATTTTGTCAACTGAATAATTCTGTCTCATGTTGCTTCCACAGAATAATTTAAGCAACTACGTTTTATCCTCAAAATAGCTGTAAATGTCAAATTAATTTTGTTGACATGATCAACATGAAGGAGAGCTACTTGGCAGAATTGTTTGTCAACTGAATATATTATGTGTCCCTACAAAATGTAGCAAATGATTATGGTTTAGCCAACTATTGCATGTTGTTGCTTTCCTTGAAAGAAGTCGCTGAAAGTGGTTACAAAAACTGTTGTGGCATTTCTGCACAGCAAGTTAGAAACTCTTTGATATCTGGAAAAATTCCCATCTCTTTTCGATATATATACTACATCTTTCTTTTTGGGAGTTTTTTTTATCTAGGTGAGACTCAGTCTTGCATAAGTGCCTTGGTATTTGTTATATTCCTCGTTAATTCCATTGGGCCCTTAGTTGATACTGCCCAGATACAAATTACTTGCTCAGTCCCACCCACCTCTATTTATTTTGGATCTTTCACTTGGAGAGCCTCTCTATCCTCCTCTTTGAAAACCCTATCCAAGCCTTGTGTCCTTGTGGTTTATTTCCAGTTCACTGAAGTTTTACCTCAATTACTCTAAAATTTCTTCTTCATTTGTCACCCCCTGCCTGATCCAGCCTTCCAGCTGCTGATGCTGAAGTTCTGTAACCTTCAGGTTTCCATTAATCTAGTGCTTTCCAACCCTTTCCTCATCATGACATACGTAGAAAATGATACTGTTTATACACAACACTGAGGCAAACAGACACAATTTCTTGCTGCTGGAGGCAGCTGGCTGAGAGTCTGGGGCCAGTTGTAAATCAGAGGAGATAAATATCTTGGTGTGTACACTGTCCTGGAAGTTCTAGTGTAACCAATCCCGAGTTACAACCAATCCTAATAGGGATTAGAAGGGATTGTTTGGAATTAATCTTTTGTCTTAAACTCAGTATCCCTTGTACTGTGAGAACATTTCTGAGCTTTCCTCCAAATCTTTCCCATGTGTATCTGGTTATTAGGAAGTTTAGCTTCTACCTTGGATGTCTTGGGGTGCCTCACCTTTGCCAATCTCTCTCCCAAGGGAGTAGATCTGTATTTTGCCTTTAGCGTCTGCTCAGGAGCGAGCTTCATCCAGAACAATTCCCCTCCCTTGTAAATCAAAGGATTACTTTCCTACTGACAGTAAGTATCAGCACAGCTCAGAGATGACTGTTGTCCACGCTCGTGCCCCTACAGCACTACTGGATCTTTAAGAGAGTGCTCCAGTATCACCCTTGAGTTCATCCCACTCCTTTGGACTTTGCATTTTAGACTCTTTACAAGGGCTGTCCCCCTGCAGAATTGATCACTCTAGCCCTGATTAAGTTTTCTTTCAGTTTACTTCATTTCTCTGCTGATCTGCAATTGGTGCCCTAGCATGCCTTGTAGCTAAAGTCACTCAATATTGGGTGTATTCTGTGAATATGCAGACTGCATGCATTCTATGAAAACATGAACAACTGACAAAAATATCTTAATATGTGCCAGAGAATTCATTGCAGACATTCAGTCTCCTCAACATACAAATAAAGAAAAGGCCTCGAACAGTTCTGGTTTTCATAAGGGAGAAGAAAGGAAATTTTAGAAACCGTAGACCAATAAGCTTGAAGTCAACGTAGCGAAGATTCTAGAAGAGATTACTAACGAATGCCTTCTGAGGGCTTAGTAAAGGAAGCAGTGATCGTTGGGAAACAGTGTGGGTTCGCTTAAAATGTCATGCCAGACTACTGTTTCCTTTAGAACAAGGGTTGGCAGACTTTTTCTGTAAGCATTAGATAGTTTTATTTTCGGCTTTGTGAGCCATGCAGTCTCAATTGCAACTACTCAGCTCTGCCAGTGTAACACGAAAACAGCCACAGACAGTGTGCAAACGGATGATCATGGTTGTCTTCTAATAACACTTTTTTACAGAAACAGGCAGGGGGCTGATTTGGTCCTGTAGGCCATAGTTTGCCAACCCCTGCTTTTGAAGAATGTCTTAGATAATGTATATCTGAATGTCTGTAAGTTAATTTTACAGTTGCTAATAGTGTAGTTAGGCAGAATTATAACAGGTTGAATGATTATGTGAACATGAAAGATATTCTGTGGTTGTATGGCACAATGCTGTGCCCTGGATTACTTTTTTTTTTTTTAAATGGTGGTGAAACTGTATGCAACAAACCGTGTACCAATTCAACAATTTCTACATGTATAATTCAGTGACATTGATTACATTCTTCATGTTGCTTGATTCACTTTTGTCAGTATTTCTGTTTGTGACTTGAATGAGGTCAGAGTTGGTTTGTGGATCAAATGTGTGGAAAACCTGGTGCTCTCTCTGCATCGGTCTCCTCGATGTACAGACCTCTCCCTTACACTGTGGGTGACAGGAGCAAGGTCCCAAAAGGTCTCAGGTTGGAACAATACTTCAAATCTAGCAGATGGAAATATTGAAAAGGGGCAGATGTGAGATGCTGTGTCTAGGGCTAAAAATGCATCCTTTTTTTTTTTTAATTTTTTTTTATTGTACTTTAGATGAAGGTTTACAGAACAAATAGTTTCTCATTAAACAGTCAGTACACATATTGTTTTACA
>NW_004444013.1:5962927-5964338 GCF_000243295.1 Trichechus manatus latirostris
TTTTTTTTTTAATTTTTTTTTATTGTACTTTAGATGAAGGTTTACAGAACAAATAGTTTCTCATTAAACAGTCAGTACACATATTGTTTTACAACATTGGTTAACAACCCCCCGACATGTCAGCACTCTCCCTTCTCAACCTTGGAGGACCTTTTCTTTTTGGTGAAAATATACACAGCCAAAGTTACACCATTTCAAGTTATTGCATGTATGATTCAGTGACATCTATTACATTCTTCCAGTTGTGCTGCTATTCTCACTATCCTTTTCCAAATTATTCCATCACCATGATCTTCAACTCACTGCCTCCTAGGCTTCCCATCAAACCGTTTGAGTTGCTGTTGTCAATTTTATCTCACATAGATAATTCTTTTTTTTTTTTTTATATATATACCTTAGATGAATGTTTACAGAACAAACAGTTTCTCATTAAACAATTAGTACACATATTGCCTTATGACAATGGTTAACAACCCCCACGACATGTCAATACTGTCCCTTCTCCACCTTGGATTCTCTATCACCATATTTCTTGTCCCCTCCTGCCTTCTAGTCCTTGTCCCTGTACTGCTGTGCCTCATTAGTCCCGTTTTGTTTTATGAGGCTGTCCAATCCCCAGCTGAACAGTGAACCTTGGGAGTGACTTCACCTCTGAGCTAAAAGGTGTCCGGGGGCCATACTCTTGGGGTTTCTCCAGTCTGTCAGGCCATTAAATCTGGTCTTTTTTGTGTGGTAGAATTCTGTTCTACATCCTTCTTCAGCTCTGTCCAGGACCCTCTGTTGTGATTCTGGTCAGAGCAATCAGTAGTGGTAGCTGGGCACCATCTAGCTGTACTGGACTCAGTCTGGTGGAGGTCGTGGTAGCTGTGGTCCATTAGTCCTTTGGACTGTTCTTTTTCTGGTATCCTGTTCTCTTCATTCTCTCTTGCTCCCGAAGGGGTGAGACCAGTGGAGTATCTTAGATGGCAGCTCACAGGCTTTTAAGACCCCAGATGCTACTCACCAAGGTAGAATATACAACATTTTCTTTATAAACTATGTTATGGCAATTTAGCTACATGTTCCCTGAGACCATGGTCCTCACACCCCTCAGCCCAGTAATTCGATCCCTCAGGGAATTTGGATTTGTCCAAGGAGTTTCTATGACCTTACCCTGAATAAATTCTGCTGCTTTCTCCAGTATTGTGTACTGTCTTACCCTTCACCAAAGTTACCACTTATCTATTGTCTGTCTAGTGTTTTTCCACCCCCACCCCTCCTCTTCCTTGTAACCATCAAAGATTATTTCTTTTTGTGTATAAACATTTTCATGAGTTTTTGTAGTAGTGGTCTGATACAATATTTGTCCTTTTGTGATTGACTTATCTCACTCAGCATAATGTCCTCCAGTTTCATCCATGTTATGAGATGC
>NW_004444013.1:5964613-5984122 GCF_000243295.1 Trichechus manatus latirostris
ACCATTTGTTAAAAAGACTGTCTTTTCCCCATTTGATGGACTTTGGGCCCTTGTCGAAGATCAGGTGACTGTAGGTGGATAGATTTACATCTGTGTTCTCAATTCTGTTCCATTGGTCAATGTATCCGTCATTGTACCAGTACCAGGCTGTTTTGACTTCCGTAGCTGTATAGTAGGTTCTAACATCAGGTAGCGCGACTCCTCCTACTTTATTCTTCTTCTTCAGTAGAGCTTTACTTATCCGGGGCTTCTTCCCTTTCCATATAAAGTCAATGATTAGTTTTTCCATCTCTTTAAAGAATATTGTTGGTATTTGGTTTGGGATTGCATTGTGTTTTTAAATTGCTTTGGGTAGAATTGTCATTTTCACAATGTTGAGTCTACCTATCCATGAACATGGTATGTTTTTCCATTTATGTAGATCCCTTTGGGTTTCTTGCAGAAGTGTTTTGTAGGTTTCTTTGTATAGTTCTTTTACATCCCTGGTTAGAATTTATTCCTAAGGTTTTTTTTTAGTGGCTATTATAAATGGTATTGCTTTTCTGATTTCCTTTTCATCATTCTCTTTATTGGTGTATAGGAATCCAACCAATTTTTGTATGTTTATCTGTTATCTTGCTACTCCGCTGAATCTTTCTATTAGTTCCAGTAGTTTTCTTGTGGAGTCGTTTGGGTTTTCTATGTATGGTATCATATCATCCGCAAACAGGGACAGTTTAACGTCTTCATTACCAATTTGGATGCCCTTTATTTCTTTTTCTTGCCTTATTGCTCTAGCTAGGACTTCCAGCATAATGTTAAATAGGAGTGGTGATAAAGGGCATCCTTTCTTGTTCGTGTTCTCAAGGGGAATGTTTTCAGCCTCTCTCTATTAAGAATGATGTTGGCCATTGGTTTTGCATAGATACCCTACATTATGTTGAGAAATTTCCCTTCTATACCTATTTTATTGAGAGTTTTTATCAGGAATGGGTGTTGGACTTTCTCGAATGCCTTTTCATTGTTAATTGAGATGATCATGTGTTCTTTTCTTTCCTTGTATTTATGTGGTGGATTACGTTGATTGATTTTCTAATGTTGAACCATCCTTGCATACCTGTTATGAATCTTACTTGGTTGTGGTGTATTATTTTTTTGATATGATGCTGAATTCTATTGGCTAGAATTTTGTTGAGAATTTTTGCATCTCTATTCATGAGAGATATTGGTCTGTAATTTTCTTTTTTTGTGGCGTCTTAGCCTGGTTTTGGTATCAGGGTTATGCTGCTTTCATAAAATGAATTTGGAAGGATTCCTTCCTTTTCTATGTTCTGAAATATTTTGAGTAGTACTGGTATAAGCTCTTCTCTGAGTGTTTGTTAGAATTCTCCAGTGAAGCCGTCTGGGCCAGGGCTTTTTTTTTTTATTCTTGGGAGTTTTTTTCAATTACCTTTTCAATCTCTTCTCTTGTTATGGGTCCATGCGGATTTTCAACATCACTTTGTGTTAGTTTGGGTAGGTAGTGTGTTTCTAGAAATTTATCCATTTCCTCTAGGTTTTCAAATTTGTTGGAGTATAGTTTTTTTTCAGTTGGGTCTGTTGTAATGCCCCCCATTTCATTTCTTAGTTGGGTTATTTACGTCCTCTCCTATTTTTCTTTTGTCAGTCTGGCCAGTGGTTTGTCAATTTTGTTGATCCTTTCAAAGAACCAACTTCTGGTTTTGTTGATTCTTTCTATTGTTTTTATATTCTCTATTTCATTTATTTCTGCTCTGATCTTTATTATTTCCTTTCTTCTAGTGGCTGTGGGCTTTTTTTGCTATTCTATTTCTATTTGTTCATGTTCTGTAGTTTAAAAATTCATCTTGACAGTACAGATACAGATAGTGAAAACATAGTTTAATACCAGCTTGTTTAACAATGCTAGGACAGCTTTCAAATTAGAGTACTTGCTGCGAGAGTTATCCAGATTGTTGAAGGGATTCAGAATCATGTCCTATTAGGAATGGTTGAGAGATCTGGAGATATTTAACCTGGAGGGATATATGATAACTGTTCAATTATTTAAAGGGCTGTCATGTAGAAGAGGGATGGGGCTTATTCTAGGGGCTCCCAGAGCGCAGAATTTAAGAGCAGTGAGTAGAAGATACAGGTAGATCCAATATATGAGGATGGACTTTCTACCAATTTGAGCTGTCCAGAAGAGGGATAGGCTTCATCTGCAGGGTGTAGGTTTCTGGGAATATTACAGACACCCAGTGCTGACCTTGAAGGGCTGTTGAGAGGGAGTATGAACTTTGACTCATAATGAGATGAGATGATCTTTCTGGGCACTTCCATTTCTGAGAGTTCATTGAATATAAGTTCAGGAAGAATATGTCATGCTCTTTTTCCTACCAACTGGCAAAGCCCTGCCCTGTTTGTATGGTTGAAATACTGAATGTGCATATTCCACACGTGTATCTATAACTGGTGTCATGATTGGTCAGAGACTCAGTCCCTCCCATTCACCATGTAATCTCACAAAGCCTAACATGCTCTGTACATAGGAGTAGCTTTTGTTTGTTGAGCTAAAGCTACAGTGAATTGAATAGTAACTGAGACACATCCAGATGTCTTTCATAGTGATCCTGGTTTCATAGTGAAAGCCCCTGGATGACAATCAGAAACCAGACCGGTGGATTGGTAGTATATTGGCGATACACACTGAATAGCTCCTGCGTTTGTTTCTTTCTGTGACATACACACAAATGCCAAGACTTCACCAAGAGTGGCAGCGATCAGGCTGCACTGTCTGACCAGTTTTCTTTTATCTCCTCTGGGTGGCTGTGTAGAACCCTCTTCTCCCTTTACTACTTCCTTTGCAGGTCTCCCTGCTAAACTATACTCCAGATACTCGGATGTCTGGAATATATTTGCCAATCTTCTGAATACTGTATTCCTAAAGTATATAGTATTCACTGTCATAATTCTGGAAGATTTAATGCTGACATTGACCGTGGTTTGGCCAAGGTTTTATTCTTTGATGTTTTGTTTTTGAGCAAATGGTCAGAGATCATGGCTCATTTATCACTGCCTTCCCCGAGGCCTGCACTTGTATGGTGCGTGGTCAGTGAGTGCTTGTTTTCTTTGGTAGTACTCTGATTAGCCTTTCTTCTGTTTCAACCTAAAGAAGTTTGTTCCTCAGGGCAGTATTTTCTTCATTTTTTTGTGCTTACCATGCTCTACCTACCACATGTCTTTCTTTACAGTGTCTTTTTCTGTCTGTCCACGATACCCTTTAATAGGGTGAAAGAACAGACAAGATAGAGTGATTGAATCTTCCCCACTATCAACTAACCACTCCCCTGTTCCCAAGAAAGAAAGAGAGAGAGTGAGAGACTGAGAGAGAGAGAAGAGAGTCAAGAGGGAGTGAGAGAGAGAGGAGGGAGAAAGTGAGTAGGGAAGAGAGAGAACAAAGAAAGAGAAGCATTCTGTTTTATATTGAGAAGACTTTGGAATTGAGGATTTTGACTTTGGTAGGGATATATAACTTGTATGTCATTTTGTGTAAACTTTAGTCTGTTCTCCCTATGCATACCATCCATTGCATAGGTAAGAACTAAGAGAGCTTTCAGATATAGCTATGTTAAAAGTTAAAACACCCGTTAACACCAGGACTGTCTTTTACCTCATTTGATAGAAAATATAAACAATGGTGCCACGGTTGTTTTTCCCTGGAGAAACATTCTGTTTTGCCAGTGCTTCTATAGATTCATGAATGGCCTTGTGAGCCATGTAGCCTCTGTCCCCATACTTACCAATGGGAAAAACACCAGTACCATTCACCAGTGGTCATGGAGCAAGGAACCTCACTTTTGTAACAAAAGGATCTACTTTGGTGCACTTGGAACTGGCTTGTTAGCAACTCATGAGAACCAGTTGTTAAATTTTCAGTAGTTTTGTGAGCTGGTTGTTATAAACAGCCTTTATTAAAATTTATATAAACTTAACTCTGCTGTTAATATCATTTACTTAATTATAATTAACTTAAAACTCACCACTTCCTAATTGTTTTGTTACATTTATCTATGCTCTTGAGGCTATTTACGTTTCTTGTATCTCTGTGTTGGAAATACTATATAATAGTGTGCTACTGAACATCTCTTCCCAACTCTGCATCCAGGGACATCACTTTGGTAGACTGAAATCAGCCATGATGGGAGTATTTATACCACGCAAGTTAGTATATGGTACAAATCAAGACTTAATCTTTTGTTTTGTTGATTATCCAGACTTAAAAAAGTGATGGAGAAAATGTTTGTTATGGATTGATTGTGTTCCCCAAAACTGTGTGTTGAAATCCTAACCCCTGTACCTGTGGATGTGATCCTGCTTGGAAGTAGAGCTTTTTCTTTTGTTAATGAGATCATAGCATTATTGGATAGATCCTAACTGTAATCACTTTTGAGTTATAAACAGGCCAGAATAGACACAGAGACACACACACAGGGGAAGCTGGAAGATTAGTACTAATTCCTAAAATGCTCAAATTTGACATTAAAGATGGATGCCAAGTGAGGCTTGTCTACAAGCCAGGGAATGCCAGGGAACCGAGGAACACCCAGGACTACCGACAAGGAAGGAATTGACACTGACACAGATGGGACTCTTGATTTCGACGTTCAGCCTCCAGAATAATGAGAAAATAAATTTCCGTTCTTTAAAGACACCCACTTCTGGTATTTGTCTTACAGCAGCACTAAGTAACTACGATAATCCGATTAATACAGATTAAAATTGTGTTATGTGTGTAGCCATTATATTGTGGATAGTACAAAAACTGAAGAAATACTCTTCCTGTATTTTAAAACTATTATCCAATTCAACAACGAGTGAAGTTCTAACATATGTTTTAGTTGCTTCATTTTCGTCTTACTGGTTCAAAAATATCAACCAAGTTTCACATCAGGATTACACTCATTCTTCAAATGCAGCCATAGGTTGGTTATGGATACAAGAGCTCCACATATTTCAATAGAAACATTCTGTGAGAATTAATGGGCTTTTTGGAAGTTACAATAAAGAAGATTGTATTATTATTTGTAAATTGTTTGCTATAAATCCTTTAATATCAGTAAAATTTATAATACATATATACATGATTTTTTTTTTTTTTCCCACAGAGAGCTGGTTCTTAAGCATTACCAAGGTGTCATTACCAATGTGCCCTGATGGCACAGTGGTTGAGAGCTACAGCTGCTGACTAAAAGGTTGGCAGTTCAAATCCACCAGCTGCTCCTTGGAAACCCTGTGGGGTAGCTCTGCCCCTGTCCTATAGGGTCGCTATGAGTTGGGATCAACTCGATGGCAATGAGATTTTTTTTTTTTTTTTTGCTGTTTAAAATCCAAATTGGAATTGAGCTCCACTTCTGAGGTCAGCGATGATCTTGTGTAAGTGAGGAGAAGGTTGCCTTCTGTATAGCAAGAGGGCCAAGTGTGGTGCAGGAAACCTTTCTGATTACAGAATATGCAGTCAGATTTTTTAATGCCACCACCTGTAGAGCACTTGAAAGACGAAGTGTTTATTGGGTGTTTATTCATGCCCACCATAGTCAAAAGAACGTTAGAGGGTGTTGAAGAGAGGTGTTAAATACAATGAGAACCTCAGCAAAGCTTTGGAATTCATTGGATTGAAAGATAATTGAGTGAGGAGGAGCTTTGGACATAAAGCAGGCAATTCAGTTATCCAAAGCATTTGTGTCAAGTAGCAAATGCTTGAGAATTTATCTATATGTGATTTTCTCTCAGAGCCTAATCCATGAGGAGGAGGGGGTGGGGTAGGGTGGAGGGTCACCTTTATTTTGCATTGCTTTGAGACTTCGTGCAATAATGGAAGAAATTTGGTGTCCTGGAAACATTATTATTATAAATGAAAAATCCTGAAATATGAGGAACGTGTTTTTTTTTTTTTAAATGAGATTAGAAATAGTGTTTTGTCTCTTTCTACTTAACCAGCTAAGACAGCTCAAGTAAAAATATTTTTTGAGAGAAATTTTTGGTTAAAAAAGAAGAGGTGTTTCCATTTGTCTGTTAGACTTGGTGGTGAGGAATGTTTTGTTTAACTTACTTTAACTAGAAACAACATGAGCTTGCTAAAGTTTGTAAGAAGACTTGTGGGTGACCTAATAACTTAGAAAGTCGCTTTTAGAAAGTGGAAATCAAAGTTTTGTTAATGGAATGGTAAATGTGAAGAAATGAAAATTGAGTTGATGCCGGTTAATGTTGTTAATGTTAACATTTGGGAAAGAAAGAAAAAGTTGGTGGGCTTTTCTTTCAATTGTGTGTGTGTTTAAAATTTTTGATTCGTTTGTTTTTATGTTGCTTGTTTGTTTTGTGTGTGTGTGTGTATGGTGGGAATCATTATTAATATTATGGTTCTTCCATTTCTAAAATAATTTTATTAATCCTAAGAATGACTAAGAATGTAACTGTGGAAATAAAATGGCTTTTCAATCCTGTGTTGACTATGTGCCTAAAATGTTGATTTGTTAGTACCTGGAACTTCCAAATTAAATGTTATGGTATATGCATGATTTATTGTAATCTCCTGTAAGGAAATTCGTCTTAAAAAGTTCTTTAAAATCATCCTATGCTGGGGGCGGGGGTTGGGGGGAGGCGGTGAGAGCATTTCTAATTCAAAGCAGGAGTCAGGCTAAGATCACATGTCTCCCTGGAGGAAAGAGGGGAGGTTTTACTTGCTGCATATGTTTTAAAAATATTTATAGATACAGCTGGACTTTAAGTACTTTACTTCTGGTTTTAATGATAGAATTCCCAAAGGACCAAAATTGTTCCAAACAGTCTGAACTGTGTCCGAAGTTCAAGAACAGTATACAGTGGGTCTAAAGACTTTAATCCTAGTTGGAAACTTTGAATGGGAAAGCTGGCCTTTTAGTCCTGGGTTTCTTGAACTTTGTGTTAGCAAGATACCCCCTTGCCTCCTATTCAGCCCTTAACTCACTGGAAACTGACTTTGGTCTTCTCTACTAAAACTTTTTTTTATAACATCATCAGTAAATTTCTAAGTCATAAGATAGAGTGATTTTGTTAACTTCCCGTCCATTCAGTCACCAGCCATACAGCAGCCATTTTATTCTGTGCCTACCATGTGGCTTGATCCTAGGGATGTGTGTGTGTGTGTGTGTGTATTTTTTTTTTTAATTGTGCTTTAGGTGAAGGTTTACAGAGCAAATTAATTTCCCGTTCAATAATTTATGCACAAATTATCTCACAACATAAGTTGCGCTACCCGCAATGTGTAAGCACTCTCCCCATTACCACCCTGAGTTCCCCATTTTTATTCATCAGGTGTTCCTGCCCCTTCCTGCCTTCTCCTTTTTGCTTTTGGGCACATGTTGTTCTTTTGGTCTCCTGTAGATGAGTGTTCTAAGGAGGACTATACTCACGTGTGTTATTTATTTATAGGCTTTTCTATTATTTGGCTGAAAGGTGATCTCTGGGAATGACTTCAGTTCCAAGTTAGAAGGGTATCTAAGGGCTGTACTCTGGGAGTTCCTCCAGTCTCTCTCAGACCAGTAAATCTGATCTTTTTATGAATTTGAATTTTGTTCTACATTTTCTTTCCCCACTCTTAACTGGGACCTTCTGACTAGGATCAGAGCAGTTGGTAGTGGTAGCTGGGCACCATCTTGTTCTTCTGGTCTCCGGCTGGTGGAGGCTGTGGTTTCTGTGGCCCATTAGTCCTTTGGTCTAATTGTTTTCTTGAGTCTTTGGTTTTCTTCACTCTCCTTTGTTCTGGAAGTAAAAAGACCAATAGTTGTATCTTAGATGGCCACTCACAAGCTTTTAAGACCCCAGAAGATACTCACCAAAGTAGAATGTAGAACGTTTTCTTTATAAACTATGTTATGCCAATTGACCTAGATGTCCCCTGGGACTATGGTCCTTAGCCTTCAAGCCCGGTAACTCAGTCCTTCGAGGTGTTTGGTTATGTCTAGGTTGTTTCCATGACTGTGCCCCTTGTGTGCTTTGTTATATATATGAATATACATGCAGCACATACATGTATGTAGAAATATACACAGCCAAACCTATATATGTACATGGGTATACTCCCATACACCCTCCCACACCTATTCAGCATTCATATCTACCTATGTATCCACTCATAAATTATTGTTTGTTATTCCTGTTGTTGCAGGATTATGTATATTGTAGTATTTACCTTCATTGTCTTTTATTCTTGTGTATCTCTCAGTGTCTTCCCTTGCTTTGGTTATGTTGTGCTGACTTCCCTCTTCCGAGTACTGCCTTTCCCTTCACCAGAGTTAACGTGTCTGCTGTCTAGTTCGTGAGTTTTCCTCCCTCCCCCCTCATCCCTGGTAACCATCAAAAAAATGTTTCTTTCTGTGTGTAAACCTTTTCTTGACTGTTTATAATAGTGGTCTCATACAATATTTGTCCTTTCGTGATTGACTTATTTCACTCACCCTAATGTCCTCCAGATTCATCTGTCATGTGATGTTTTGCGGATTCATCATTGTTCTTTATTGTTGCATAGTATTCTATTGTGTGTGTATCACATTTTGTTTATCCATTCATCCGTTGATGGGCACTTAGGGTGTTTCCATCTTTTTGCTGTTGTGAATAATGCTGTGGTGAACATGGGTGTGCATATATCTATTCTTAGCATGGCTGTTATTTCCCTAGGATATATATCAAGGAGTAGGATTGCTGGATCATATGGCAATTTTATTCCAAGGGATACATTAGTAAGCAAGACAAACGTTTCTTTACCTTGTGGAGCCTTTAGTCTTCTGACACAGTTGACTGTCTCCAGCTTCATGACATCACTAACTCCTTGTTCATGAAATCATTCATTGATGGTTCTTTTAATGCTTGATACTTACAGGGCGATTCATATGACCAAAGCTTTCAGCTTATCTATCTATATGACAACATGAGGGGACACAAGAACCTTCTCTCACTCCTTTCCTTGCTATGTGGGCATCTCCACCAGTTGGAAAACCCATCAGTGTTAGCCTCCATGGTTATGGTGAACAGGTGACTAAACTGTGTATCTTGCAAGGAGGACAACCAGGACAAGCTGCCTTAACTTACTTAAGCTGGAAGATTAGTACTAATTCCTAAAATGCTCAAATTTGACATTTAAAAAAACTGCACCCAGGTAACATACAAGTAATTATATATACATACATATTACATATGTGTGCTAAATTAACTTCTTCATATACAATGATAAAGTATAATTGTAAGAACTCTTATTTTTTGCTTTTAACAACTTTAATAAGGTATAATTGACGTATACTAAACTGCACATATTTAAACTATAACCCAAAGAAAAAAAACAAAACTTGCTGTTGAATCAATTCTAACTCATAGCAACCCTATAGGACAGAGTAGAACTGCCCTATAGGGTTTCCAAGGAGTGACAGATGGGTTTGAACTGCCAGCCTTTTGGTTAGCAGCCAAGTTCTTAACCACTGTGCCACCAGGACCCAAGAGAGCCTATAGTTGGGTCTCTTTAAAATTGAATCTGACAGTCTTTTTCTTTTTAATTGTGTATATTTAGACCATTTACATTTTATGTGATTATTGATATGGTTAAGTTTAAGTCTTTCATTTTTTTTTTTTCTGTTTTCTCATCTCTATTTCTTCTTTTTCTGCCTTTTTAAAATCTATTGAATTTTTTTATGATTTATCTCTTTTTTTTTGGTTTGTTTTATCATTTTACTTGTTGCTTTAGGGGTTATATTATGCCTTTAGCATATCACAGTCTACTTTCAAGTATTATTACACCAATTCTCATATAGTATAAGAACCTTTCAGTAATATACTTCTGTTTTCCCCTCTATACTTTTGTGCTCTTCTTGCCATACATTTTACCTTTATGTATGTTGCAAACTGCTTCCTACATTGTTATTATTTTTTGAAGTAGTCAGTTATTCTTAGAAGAGACTTAAATAATAAGATTTTTTTTGTACATTGGCTGTGTTGTTACCATTTTTAGTAACAACTCTTCATTTTACTGTCCAGATTTATGTTTCCATCTTTTATCATTTGCCTTCTGCCTGAAGGACGTTCTTTAACATTTCTTGTAGTTCTAGTCTGCTGGTAATTAATTCTTCCAGTTTTTGTGTGTTTGTAAAAAATCTTTATTTTTCCTAATTTTTAAAGATATCTTAAGTGAGTATAAAATTCTAGGTTGATAGTTTTTTTTTTTTTCCTTTCTCAGTAGTTTAAAAAACGTTGTTCCACTGTCTTCTCGATTGCGTTATTTCCTATGAGAAATCAGCCATCACCCTTATCTTTGTTCCTCTGTACATGTGTCTTATTTTTCTCTGGATGCTTTTAAGATTTACTTTCTCACTAGTTTTTGAGCAAATTGTTTATGATATGCACTTGGGTGGCTTTTTTTTTTTTTTTTAATGTTTCTTATACTTAGGTTTCATTGAGCCTTTTGGATTTGTGAGTTTATTGTTTTCATCAAATTTGGAAAATTTTTAGCCTAATAGAACTATTTTGATTCTCCTCAGCTGATCATTATTACCTCTAATGACCCATTGTAAAAATACGTGCAGGTACTCATAAAGGAAAAATTTTTGAGTAGGTCATGGTGAAGTTACTATCTGCCATTTGATATTTAGAATGATAGAATCAAGTCTAGACACTTGGAACACAATGTCATCTGTTTTCACTTTTAATTTTTGGATTGCTGAAGTTTTTAAGGTAGCCCAAGTACTGGAGCCTCTGCTTCTATAATCACATGTTCTACTTTTTGACTTTCTCAACTCCTGAGATGCTTGGAAGTGAGATGAGGGACAAATGGTCCTCAGCCCTGATATGGTAGTCCCTCTGGGCACTGTGGTGATCCTCTTTTCATTTCTGAGTCAGCATCAGCACTAAGTTTCCTGAAGTGCTACCTGCATCTTCCCAGTGTTGTTTTTTGCTTGTTTGTTTTTATTGTGCTTTAAGTGAAAGTTTACAGTTCAAGTTAGTTTCTCATACAAAAATTTATACACACATTATTATGTGACCCTAGTTGCTCTCCCTATAATGTGACAGCACACTCCTCCTTTCCACCCCAGACTTCCCGTGTCCATTCAACCAGCTCCTGTCCCTTTCTGCCTTCTCATCTCATCTCTGTGCAGGAGCTGCCCATTTAGTCTCATGTATCTACTCAAGCTAAGGAGTACTCTCTTCACAAGTATCATTTTATGTCTTATAGTCCTGTCTAATCTATGTCTGAAGAATTGGCTTCGGGAATGGTTTCAGTTCCAGGCTAACAGAGAGTCCAGTGGCCATGTCTTCTGAGGTTCCTCCAGTCTCAGTCAGACCATTAAGTCTGGTCTTCTTACTAGAATTTGAGTTCTGCACTCCACTTTTCTCCTGCTCTGTCAGGGACTCTCTGCTGTATTCCCTGTCAGGGAGGTCATTGGTGGTAGCTGGGCACCATCTAGTTCTTCTGGTTTCAGGCTGATGGAGTCTCTGGTTTATGTGGTCCTTTCTGTCTCTTGGGCTAATACTTTCCTTGTGTCTTTGGTGTTCTTCATTCTCCTCTGCTCCAGGTAGGTTGGGACCATGATGCATCTTAGATGGCCATTTGCTAGCTTTTAAGACCCCAGATGCCACTCACCAAAATGGGATGCAGAACATTTTCTTAATAAACTTTTTTATGTCAGTTGACCTAGACGTCCCCTGAAACCATTCCCAGACCCCTGCCCCCACTACTCTGTCCCTCGAAGTGTTTGGGTTGTATTCAGGAAACTTCTTAGCTTTTGGTTTAGTTCAGTTGTGCTGACTTCCCCTGTATCCCAGTGTTGTTTTTATATGAAGGCCACCATCTTGTTAGAATAAAAAGTTTAGTGCTGAGATGTACAGGCGTAGCGCTTTGTCCCAATCCTACACTGTGCTGTGGTGATGTGATGAGGAAGAGAACAGTCTTAAATATTTGTCTGCTAGCTTTGAAGTCGTAGGATTATTCATTTAATTTCATTTACATTTTGCTATTGCTATAGCAGAGAAAAAATCCATCAGCATTAGTCAAATTCTTCATGTTATATGAGTGTGCCACGTACAGGTCTGTGACTAAGGCAATGGCTATATTTAAAAAGGGGAAAAAACCCTCAGTCTCACCAGTACATTTTTATTCTCTTCCTTTTTAATAAACCAGCTTTGACAGATGAAATGAAATCTGTGCTGTAGCTCAGATTTCTTATGTTAGGCATGTTTCAGCCATAAACTTAATTACAACAAGAATTTTCAAATGACTCCAACTTTTTCTGCCCTTGGTACTGGAGGATACCAAGTTCTATTTTTGAGCTGATAAAAATCCTCCTTCTGAAAGCATTTGTTTATTATATTACAGCTTCACATGAGCTGAGCTCCATCCTGACCCTGTGTTAAGTGTCTGTGGTAGATTTCATTACATCCATATACTGGAAGTCCTGCCAATATACTGGCAGCAAAATCCTAGTGGAAAATAAATGGCAATAAAAAAGAGAAATGATAGCCTGTGTGAGTGGAGAGGAGCACAGCTTTATTGAGACTGGACAACCCCAGAGTAGTGACTTGGCATGCAGACAAGAGCTTAAGAGAGTGTGCATGAAAGCTGATATTGGAATAACGACTCTGTGGCACAGACATGGGAATAATTTAATTAATTGCACTGAAATTTCTTTGATGAATAGTTATGTGGTGATAAGCATGAGGTCGAGCAGCAGAATGAGTTTCAGCTTTTTAATGGGCCAGCACAGCTGCAGGTTTGGATGCTTTCCCACTTTATTTTTCCCTGCAGCTCTCCACCGCTTTACTCATCCACATCTATTTAGCTCAGTGCACTGCTTGCAGGGCCCCCTCTCCATATCTGGAGAGCTGAGGGGCAAGTACATTTGGCCATGGGAAGCCGGCTGGTGACTGCTTTGAAATGAAAACCAGATCAAACGAAAACTGTGGGATGGTTTCCTTATGGTGGTGGTACCCCTCCCCGCCGCCCTTGCCCCAAATCTCTAGGATGCTTTTACAGAACCTTTGCTGCTAAGTTGTATAAAGATTTTAATATTTCTGGTCCCTGGAGAAAGAGGCCTGTCTTTGTTGTCAGAGAGCTAGAGGGAAATGAGCAATGCAGCCCAGCTGGAGCACCAGCATTAATCCCATGATTCGTAGCCCGTATTTTCAGACAGATCAATTACTTATGGCTGTAACCAATCTCACACCATTTTCTTGCTGTGCAGGGCTCCATTTCCAGACTTGGCAGCTGACATAACCTTCCAACTTGATAGAACTTCAGCTGCAAATCTCTTCAGGTCTGCTGCCTCCATTCATCAAGGTTACACAAATGAATTGTTAAATAAAAATCAAAAGTCAAAAATTGTGGGTGGTAGTCTTGGCTTGGCTCAGTAACACTCCTGGATCTAGGTAGTGTTTTCAGTTGGATTTTAAAACATAAGTTGGATGATTCAGTTGTCTGACCTCCTTCACTCTTATGGACAGGCTTTGCATGTGAGAAAAGCCCTCTCTAGAGGGAAGAAATAATCTACAGTGGAAGCATTTCTTATCAATTTATAAGTTGAAAGATTAACTCAGAAATGGAGAGAAAGGAGATTATGAGGAGATAAGAAGGGCATGTATAGGTGAGTTGTGTCTAACACATTTCACATGGAGTGAGTCACCTCTGTTCAGCCACTAGTTTTCCTAGGCTTAAGGCCAGGAGATTCTGTATCAAAAAGAAGTGACCCTTGCTAAGACATAGGTGGCAGGGAACATGTAAGCTGTTTATAGAGTGTGTCAGTGTGTGAATGTAGAACTTATGTCAAGTACTGAAACTTCACAGCCTTGGAGGACTTTTACCCAGACACAGCTCCTCTTTGTGTGTGTTGAATTCTTCACAGCCGTGTCAGGCCAACTCAGCCCTCCTGGGGGAGGTGCTTAGGGGGCCAGTGAAGGGGACTCACAGGGTTTTTTGGTAATTGGACATGCAGATGTGACGCTGTTGGGAAAGCATTCGCTGCCTCTCTCTTGTGCTCTCCTCTTTTGTTCTTCTATCATTTCCATCTCTCCGATGTCCAACCCTTTTAGGAATTTCCATTTTAATCACAGTCACCAACTATGAAAATTTTGGAGGAAGAAGAAAGGAAAACGTGGACATCTAGAGAAGATAGATTGCTGGGTGGCACAAACGATTTGCGCCCAACTACTAACCTAAAGGTTAATGGCTTGAACTCGCCTGGCGGAAGAAAGGCCTGGCGATCTCTTTCTGTAAAGATTATAGCCAAGAAAACCCTGTGGAGCAGTACTACTCTGTAACGCATGTGGTTGCCGTGAATCATAAATCAACCCTACGGGGAAAAAAAAGAAAAAGAGAAGATAAACGGTTTTAGTGTTTAATGGAGGGGGTGGAGGGATTTTATATATGTACATAATCCTCCCCTAGGTTAAACATTATTGTATAAAAATATGTGTATTGTGTGTGCGCTGAGTGCTTGTTGCATATTACTGCATGCTTTTGAAGGCTTCTCCTACATGGAACCCATTAGTGGTGTCCTTTTGGAACAGGTATTCATGAACTCTGTTAACAATTAAGAAAGTGAGTCCCTGCTGGTGCAGGCTGACAGCTGCAGTTTCCCCTTGGGCTCTGAGTACCTTGGATTGATTCTAAAGGAGCAGAGAAAACACTTAGAACATACTTGTTTGATTTGAAAGTTAAAAACCTGTCTGAACCTGTTTTCCTCCCCCTTCTCCTAGGCATCCCAGCATATGTAGTAAAACCCAAGTCCCCCAGTACCACGCGGCGCTGCCACAACCTTCCCCTGCTCCAGAGTGGGTTTTTTGTGGATCTGCATTTTATTATGATTCATTAAGCAGTATGGAAAAGACTTACTGGTAGCCATGCATGACAGTCCGCCATCCTCAGAGCTTGCCAACATTGCAAGTATGAGAGGGAGTAAAAAATAAAAGAGGGGCAAGATTTATAGTTAGTGAGTTCAAGTTGCTTTTTTCCTCCTTGGAATGTTGCCCATCTTATTAGGAGTTCTTTAGTGAAACAAAATGCAGTGGTAGCTTGGAGAAATTATGGATACTTGCCAGCAGCCTGGAGGAAAAAAAAGGTTAGGAGTCTGTAAGCCTTCTCCCCTGGTTGCAGTTAGGAAGCCAGTTGACAGTATAATAGGCTTTTGGAAGTGGGTGCAATGGTTTGTGTGTTCTGTTTGATGTTGCAAATACCAAGCCCTCAGGGAGATCTGCAAGGAGGATGTTCTGTTCTTAAAGAAAGGAAGAGATTAACCTGAAACGTGAACTGAAAAACTCCTGAATTCTAAAGGACTTAGGTGCAACCAAGGAATGATCTCATTTACTTCTGTGGAAACATCATTTGGCAAGCTGCCTGCTGCTGACAAGCAGAGGACTGGGCAATATTTTTTAATGATTTTGATTAATGAAAGGCAATCACTAGTAAATTCGAGAGGATTAGGTTGCAGAGTAAGGATGGGGTGAAATATATATATATATATATATATTCTTTTTAAACATGATTAAAGCTGTCTTTGGAGACATGTACATACCCATAGACACAAAAAGCTTTTATAACCACCTGGACTTTTTGGAGTCTGCGTAATAGTGCATTTCTTTATATGCGAGATGATGCTCCTGTCTCATTATGAAAAGATATTAACACTTGCTATTTTGGGGATATTTCTTTAAGAATAGCACTGAATGGACATTAAGCTAATCCTGCCATTCATGAACATATGCATTTATTTAACAAACATTGATTAAGTACCTACTATATGTCAAACAGTGTGCGAGGCACGGGGTATAGAACAGTGAATAAAGAGATCCACAGCCCTTTTGTAGTTTATAGGCTGCCAGAGGGACAAAAAGGAGCCCTGTTGAGATGGAATCGACTCAACGGCAATGGGTTTTTTGGTTTGGTTAGCATAGTGGTTAAGCGCTCAGCTTCTGTCTGAAAGATTGGTGGTTTGAACCCAGCAGCCGCTCTATGGGTGAAAGATGTGGCAGTCTGCTTCCATAAAGGTTACAGCCTTGGGAAACCCTATGGGGCAGTTCTAGTCTGTCCTTTAGGGTCACTAAGGGTCAGAATCAACTTGATGGCAACAGGTTTGTTTTTTTGGTTTGAGAGGGCCAAAAACAAGTAAGCATGCAATTATGCACCTACAGTTTTTATACTGGCTTTGTATTCAGTAAAAAAATGTATTGAGCACCGCCATATGTTCCAAGGAATAAACTGGCTGTGTTTGGTTATGGAATTGAGCAAAGCCACCTATCTCCATAGGAACCATACTTCAGCTGTAGATACTAATTTAGCATATAGTTCGAAGGATAGCAAGGTAGCATTCTGATAGAAGATTCTGTTATAAACTTACCCCGATGTATCCACCCAAGATATTGTTCTATCTTCCCCTTTACTGGTACTTCCACAAATCTGGGTTGAAAACTTGGTCTGCTACTTGCTAGCTATGTGAACTGAGAGTGGTCAACCTCTCTGAGATAGTTTCACTTATGCAAATGGTACTAGTTATACTAGTTCATGGGTTTGTGAAGAATGAATAAAGACATGTATGTGAAAATACACGTTAAAGCATTATATTCACGTGAGTTTGTATTATTCTCACTGTTAGTACTTCAAATTTGCTAGAGGGAATAACATTAGGGCGAACTGTGTTCTATTCTCTTAAACCTTAAGAAAATCAGAAGGAAGGTGATTCTGAGTTCACGTAAGTAGTGGAAAGCACCATCTTCCTCTAGCAGAGTGCCCTAGAAGAATTAGAAAACTAGAGAAATTTAGATAGTGATAACATTTCTCTGAAGGCGGAATAGCTGGTGTCAACATGTATGTACCATCCTAGGAATGTGATCTCGGTGCAGCGTTACTGTCTTACATTCTGTTTTATTTCTTCTGTCTTGTGTTATTTGTTCCCTCCTTAGAGGAATAAAATTGAAAAGGATCATTATGAATGCATCCTCCGTGACTGGGTTCTGAAACCCTGGCCAAGAGGTTCATGCTCTGCAGGTTCAGAACAACGTGTTATAATGGGAATCAGAAATACAAAGCCACACAAGAACAGTTATTATTTAAGTGATGAACCTGCATGTGAGACTAACATTGGTGATACCAATCTGCGAGGTTGTATTTTCTGGGAGAAAATCAATATGAATGAAACGAGAACTCAGTGTGCATCCTGCAGTGCACGCTGTATCTGCATGAACTGCGAGGTGATCTCTTGACCTTCTGAATCATTTTGTCTAAAGATCTTACATAGATCATTCTGTCTTTGGTGCTAGGTGACTTTTCCCTAAGATTCTATCCCTAGATGGAATAAGTTGAAAAAGCACATGCCTTTTGATCTTCACTTTGTGTGTGTATGTGTATGTACAGATGTAAAATATAAAGGTCATCACAAAGCAGACTGGGCCAGTTCAGCAGTTTCACTACCTCCATGCTATCAGAGACTGAATTGGAAAGCATATTTCATTCTCCTTTTTCATTACTGATTTCTTATACTGAGTATATTCTGTGCAATTAGTAAGTGATATGTCATAATCAAGGAGCCCTAGTGGCACAACAATTAAATGCTTGACTGCTAATCCAAAGGTTGGCATTTCAAACCCACCCAGTGGCTCTGTGGGAGAAAGAACTGGCCATCTGCTCCCTGTAAAGATTTCAGCCTAGGAAACCCTATGGGATAGTTCTGTTCTGTCACATAGGGTTGCTATAAGTCGAACCTGACTTTATGACACCCAACAACAATAACATATCATAATCAATTTGAATATTTATCCTTTTCTGGCTAATAATAAACCAAAAACCAAACCTGTTGCCATTGAGTTGATTCTGACTTGTAGTGACTCTATAGGATAGGGTAGAACTGCCCCATAGAGTTTCCAAGGCTGTAATCGTTATGGAAGCAGATTGCCACATCTTTCTCCTGTAGAGCGGCTGGTGGGTTCAAACCATAGACCTGTCAGCTAGTGGCTGAATGCTTTAACCACTGTGCCATCAGGACTAATAATAGTTACTCAATAATGAGTAAAAATTTAAATGAGATTTGTGTTTGCTCTCTGCTTCTTGCCACCCCTTCTTCAAGGTAATTCAGGTCCTAATGACTTGCTGGTAACTAGTTGCTAAGTTTAATGTTAATTCAGGGTTGAACCCTAGTCCATATATTTGAGACTCAGCTTCTCTTCACAATGCATGCTATATATAGGCATCCGGCTGCTCCCTTGCAGGCCTAGAAAAGCACCACACTCACGTGGCCGAACTTTTGGTGAGTCTGCGTAAAACAGATCAAGTTGCAGCTCCCTGAAAGTCTTTCCTAAGGTGGCATCTTAAATAATATGTAGAATCAGCATGCTGTCTCCAAAACATGTTGCAGCATTTATTAGCTAGGCGTGAGCTGAAAGTAAGCTCCCATTTAAGAAAAAAAAAAATGTTCGTAATGATTAGCAGAGTCCAGTATAATTTAAGGTGTTCTTTGGAGTTTATAAATATGGCCTCATAAAAAAGCCTGAATATAAGGGAAGTGTGACTTTAAGTCATTAGAAGCCCAGTGGTTTGATAAAATAACAGGAAACAGACAATTTATTATGAGCAGTCTCAGTAGCTCTGGATTATCTATAAAACTTTTACGGCCTTCCCCAAGTGGCAAGAAGCCGTAAAACTTGCCTGAATGAGGGACTTGTTAATTTACTTGTTAAAGCAAATTAAAAATTTATAAGTGCTTTTAGGTAAATGAGATCTTCTCTCATTGCTGCCCTTGAGGGGCCCTGGAGTCCTAGGAGGGGAGAGTGGCTATGCTCAGACACCACTGCAGAACAATAAAAGCTATTAAATTGTTCCAGTTTATTACAACAGAGCTGTGCAGCTGTTGCCGTGGCTAGCTGTGGGGTACTGGTGGTTGACAGCCTGGGGTTTCGGTAGGTTTTCTGTCTCACTCAGAGGGGAAAAAAGGCAAAGGAAAGGGATGCAAAACAAAACCACACGACAACAAACACCACTGGATGCACTTCTCTAGGTTTGTTACAGACCATATCTTTTCATGTTTACTTGACCTCATGAATCTGAAGTTTTTAAACAATTTTTTTCCTTTTCCCAGAGGTGTTTCTCTTTAACTCCATAATTTGTTGGTACTTACAAATGCCTACCCATCATTGCACCTTTTTGCCTTTTAGTTCATGGACAAGGGCCCAGGCCTCGTGGTGTTTCTGTAACCTTATCAAAATTTCTGGAAAAGAATTCTTTCTTTTTGCCTTTCCCTTATCTAGCCTCACAATTAGAAGACGGAGGTAAGAAATGTTTTTGTGTATTCAACTCCAAAAAACTGTATAGAATCAATATTTTGTGGACACCAAAGTTTGATAGTAAAGGCAGATTTTCTTGCATTCTCCTTTGGATGAAATATCAACTCAGATTAAAATTCCTAGATCTAAATATCTAACTTCACTGTTGCTTCTTTTCTACTTGTCAACTTTTTTCCAAAGATGGATAGATGG
>NW_004444013.1:5984222-6011730 GCF_000243295.1 Trichechus manatus latirostris
GGCGGGCGGGTGGGTGGCTGTCTGGCTGTCTGGCTGGCTGGCTGGCTGGCTGGCTGCTGAGTCCACTTCAACTCATGGCTACCTTGGGTACAACAGAAGAAAATATTGCCTGATCCTGCATCATCCTCAAGGTCACTGCAGCATGTTCAAGTCCATTGTTACAGCAGTTATGTCAGTGCATCTCACTGAGGGTCCTCCTTGCCCTTGTTGGCCCTATTTCACCAAACTTGATGTCTTCCTCTAGTGATTGATCCCTGCTGGTGAAGTGTCCAAAGGAAGCAAGTGTGACAGTGTTCTGTTATGATCCATAACGTTTTCATTGGGTTTAATTTTTGAAAGTAGATCCCCAAGCATTTCTTCCTAGTCTTAGTCTGGAAGTTCCACTGAAACCTATTTACCAGGGATAACCCTGCTGGTATTTGGAATATTGGTGGCATAGCTTCCGGTATCACAGCAACACAAAAGCCACCACAATTCAAAAATCTGATAGATGGTGGTGGCTTCCAGACGTAACTCCGGCTGGTGAGCTCATTTCTCCGGTTCAAGTCTTGTAACACAGTGGATCTTGTCCTTGCCTCCCTTGAATGTGGGGCAAGGATCTCCTGTGCCCATAGTGAGCAGTCTCTCTGACTTGTGAGAGCGATGATTCTTGGCTTATTCTTCCAGACAGATTAAAGCCTTGATTTAGGAAGACCATTTGCATTTGTAGAGCAGAAAAGTATATGTTGTATCTCAATTACAGACCCTATTTAATATTAAATAGAAATGATGAGTATTTCACAAGCATATTTAAATTTCAAAGATCTCTCTAAAAAAGTCAGGTTCTGCAAACATTTTCTTGTGGTAATATTTTCAGTCACTGCAGAGAGACATTTTATTAGCTTTGAGAGCAGAAATGATTAAAAAGCATAATTGGTAAAAAGTGTTTGTTCTTCTGCAGTATTCTCTCTTCAGTTACTTAAATATATATTCACAACTCTGATTTCGGATTCCATTTGAAATTATGTTTTGAAAAGCATATTTTGGCAAGTAAAGTGTTACAGAAAATTCGGGGTTAGAGAAAAAGCAATAAAAATGGCAAATATATATTTTCAGTAGTGTTCCAGTGTTCTAGAAGGCATCGGCTTTCAAACAACAGGATTCCTTCATGTAAGAGCTGCTTCAGTATGCAGCTCTTCTCCTGGTCACTGCAGTACCTCTGTGCACTTACTGTACCTCTTACCGAACCTCCTACTGCCTTGAATCTTAATGTCTTTTGCATTTGGAGTCCCAGCAAAAAAATGCTTGGTTAAAACCACCTTTGCACAAATTATCTCTGTGCTTTAGGGTATTTTCTGGACCTGGTCTTACATTCTTTATGGTTGGACTTTAAGAGAGGCGCTTAAATAGATTTCTTCTCACTGTATTGCCCCATAAACCTGATCACAAAGTCACTGAAAGTAGAGAGCTGTAATAGCTGAACTATTCTTTTATTCAAGAGGGCCAAGTTGAATTGCATGTACAACAAAAGTTAATAAGTTAATAAATTTTAAAATTTTAGAATAGAAATAGTAAATGACATTGGACGAAAGGTCAATTGCTGAGGAACTCCTGT
The DNA here is from genome assembly GCF_000243295.1 of Trichechus manatus latirostris. NCBI lineage: Eukaryota > Metazoa > Chordata > Mammalia > Sirenia > Trichechidae > Trichechus > Trichechus manatus. The sequence goes on from NW_004444013.1 coordinate 5,985,817, forward strand.
GGTTTATGACAAGATCCAGAAATATCTTTATTCCAGTAGGACAACAGTGTGGCATGGAACTCAAGGACAGCTGTGAAGTACTGATAAACTTTTCACAGTAAAAGAGCAGTGCTTCAAAAAATATTTTGTTCTAACAGAGCTCATGTTAGAATTTTACTGTATATGCTCAGTCATTAATATTGATATACATTGTGTAATGGTTGCTTAATTGCTAATTTTCCTATGCTAATTGATGTTTTTCTATAAAACTAAATTCTTTAGCTCTGTACATTTATTGAAGGCCATCTGGCTTATTAATTTTCATAAGAATTGCCAAAAAAAAGATGCAGACTCTCCCCGCGCTTCTCCTAAAAAGGTAGAGACTGTGTATCAATAATGACTTGTTAATGTGTCTGTGGAAATTTTTTTTTTCTGTAGAAATAAAACATTATTCCACTAAAAATATTTCCTCTCTCCCTCAGCCTGAATATCCTGCCCACATCACCTCTAGTCATTGCTGCTTTTTTTTTTTTTTCCTTATTCTTTTATCAAATATTCTCCTTTTTATGCTCTGGGCAAGTATTGGGCAAATAACATATTTAAAATATGTTTACTCTGTTAGGAAAATCCCACATTTATTTTATATTTTTTTGTAGTAGCTATAATCTTATAGGCATAAGCACTAGGATTTAGTAGACCTTTTAAAATAAGCGGGCTGGTCTACAATGCCTTTCTACTTTTTTTTTCTAATAATTTTATACTAAATACCCAGAGCCAAGAGTAACAATTAAGTTATAAACTAAACAAGAATTGCTTGACACATATAGATTTCTAATAAGAAGTAGGATTAACTTTAGTTGATTAGCATTTACCTCATCATAAATTAAGCTAAATTTCTCTTTTTACGTGGCTAAAGTAAATGAAATTATGTTCTCAGTTGCTTTTCCAGGTCTAATGTAACAAAAAACAATCTGTATTAAAGAGTCCTTTAAGGGATTTGAGACAGAGAGACACTTGTAAAAATATCCTCAAGATATGTGATGTTATATGCATAATTTCTTCTATTACACAGATGCCAGAATAATTATTTAGAGCTGATTTGCTAACTGCTTACCCTAAAACGTTTGACCACAAAGTCAGAAAATGTTAGAAGTATCATTTACCCAGAGGAGCAGACACACTGTAATTGGCTGGAGCATGTATTGCCCCATGAATGGTAATGATACTCCAGAATGGCATAATGTTGTGGAATAACACAGACTCTGGAATATAAAAACCTGCTATGAGTTCTAGGTCTACCATTTTCTATCTTGAGTTAGTATGAGCCTCACCTTACTTAACCCTAACATGGTGATGATTATGTCCACCTCACAGGTTGCTGTGAGAGAACCATGTAGTTCAGTGCTGCAAATATGTGAACAGAGCATTCAGCCAGGGATTGGGGATTCATGCTCTAGGCTCAGCTCACCACCATCTCTGGGTGTCTTTGATTCATTCATTTATTTCTCTGAATTTTAGTTTCATTCTCTGTAAAGGGGACTGTTAACATTTACTTTACTTACCTTAGAAGTTTTATGTGAAGATTAAATTAGATGCTTAATGTACAATTATTGGAAACTTACATAGCATTAAATAAGTGTGTACAGGATTATTACCGTTACACAAATGAGAGCACTTAATGGTAACTGGTCATCCTGTCTTAACCTGCCAAATCTGAGAACGTAGTGTATCCAGTGCTCCTTTACTGTTTTTGTGATCATTGCCTTTACGTGGTGCCACAATGGGAGAAGCTGCAGTCTAGGATATTTTTGGCAATCTGCGTCAAAAGTTAGCAGCAGCATTATTAAACACTCATACACACATACATGCACATACATAACTTAATATACACTACAGACCTCACAGTGATGGCAGGGAGGCAATGTAGCAAGGTGATTTAAGATTATGGGCTATATGCAGGACTTTTGGATTTGAATCCTAGCCTGGCCACTTACTAGTTGTGCAACTTAGAACAAGTTAACTCTTCTTTTGTGCTTTATTTTTCTGATTATAAAGTGCAAATAAAGTAACGCCTACCTCATACAAATGTTGTGAGAATTAAGGTAATCTATGGAAAGTACTAGAATAATGCTTGGCACATAGTAAGTGTTCAGTAAGTTTTAGCTACTATTATTAATGTTCATCTTGGTGACAGTTTAATTTAATATGGATCTTGGAGTTATAGAACATCAGAATTAGAAGGGAACTTAGAAATTGCATGGCTTAACTCGTCTATGAAAGAACTGAGGTCTTTGGTGAATTAGTAGAGCTGAGACTCAAACTCAAGTTTCTGGCTTCATGCTGTCTACTTCAGTATGTGTTAGATGATAATATTCTGGAACAGGAAAAGCCCAGTGTTTTTGAGAGTTCATTTATGCTAAAGAGATGTTGCTTTTATAGAAACAAGGGTCTCTTGACTGACTGAGATTAATTTGAGGTTCTTCAGATACTTGTCACTTGGGTAACCAGAACTAACTTATTTGCCTAGTAGAGAAAGGACAAAGATGAGGAACTTTTGGGGGCGCTTTTCTTTGCCTAGGAGCCTTGGTGGCACAGTGTTTAAAGCGCTTGACTGCGAACCAAAAGGTCGGTGGTTGGAACCACCAGCTGCTCCTTGGGACGAAGATGTGACGGTCTGCATCTGTAAAAGTTACAGCCTTGGAAACTCTATGAGGGCAGTTGTACTCAGTCCAATATGGTCACTATGAGTCAGAATTAACTCTACAGCAGTGGGTTTAGGTGGTTTCTTTGCTTATAAAGAGCAGCCAGACCTTTTTCCTTTGTGTGTACAGTTATGCATTGATTAATGTCTACAATACATTCTGTGAAATAAGATGTTATGTAATTTGGATGTCATGGGAACACCATAGTACGTAGTGAAAGTTCACATTAAGATAACAGTAGAAAATACAATACAGTACGTACATAAACCAGTAACACAGGCATGGCATTGATTATGACTATCAAGACATATGTATTATAGTTTATATATGTACTGTACTATTATACACTTGGCAGTGCAACCACTTTGTATACAAGAGACATGAGATAACACCTGTTGTGTGCAGGAAGCTGTTGCATTTGCTACGTCCAGTTACGTTCGATACATCCTGTTCTGAGTTCTGTTACAACCTTATGGGACCACAGACGTATATGCGGTCGATTGTCCGAACGGATGTTATGCTGCACATGACTGTATTGGTTGACTCCCTGGAGGAGATCTGTCTATGCTCCATCAAAGGCTACTTAGGATTCCTCATTTAAAAATGAGATGTAACAGTGGAACTCCCTATTGAGACCACCAATGTAGTCTAATTCCGCATTCAGACTGGGGCACCTCCAACCCCTCAGCTCAACCCCTCACTCCCAGCTCATGATGAAATACACAGCAAGTGATTTTAGCCTACTTTAGTAATGTTAGATTATTGTGACTTAATTCACTTCTTATACACGCTATTGTTAATGTGACTTGGATACAAAGAGGTTTTCTGATCAGTTCTGAATAATATGTATGTGGTTAGAATGTGCGAGGGGTTGAAGACATGACTTGGGAAAGATAGTTAATATTGCCTCAAAAAAACAAAACAAAGCAAAAACCTGTTGCCGTTGAATTGATGCTGACTCATAGTGACCCTATAGGACAGAGTAGAACTGCCCCATAGGGTTTCCAAGGAGCAGCTGGTGGATTCGAACTGCCGACCTTTTGGTTAGCAGCCCTAGCTCTTAACCAGTGCAACACCAGGGCTCCTAATATTGCCCAGTCCCTGAATAAATGCAGTTATAATGAATCAGTGTACTTTTATCATTGGGAACAGCAAAACCATTTTGGTTTTGCTTATATTACCATCACTGTATTGGCTCACAGACCTGTTTGGTTTCTTGCTGCCTAAAATAGTGACCACATCAATGTAGGATAAAACTGTAACTAACACACATGCATGTCTTTTTTAGGAACAGCTCAATGAGAGTTTCTGTTGTATATCAAGAGACTAATGTGGTATAGGTTTTTTTAGGGGGAGGGGAACCTAATTAGAAAATTGGATCTGTTTTAAAATTGCAAATGTGTGTACATCAAAGCCATCGTAAGAATAAATTTAAGTCTGATAGTGTACATGGTTCCAGTACACATGGGTGAAATAGCCTGCTGATTGCTGATTGAAAACAGTTGTTAATTCTCTACTTCGCTAAATTCAGAGTGGAAAAACTTTCCTTAATAAAGAACAGATTGAGGAGATCCAAGACCTTACTGTGTGGGAATTAATGGCAGATGCATATACTGGTAGTTAAAATGTTTCATTAGATGTTAATGTCTTGCTGTGTTTTTAATTGTCCAGGAATTAGCCTCTAGAATATTAAAACCATCTGTTTGTTATCATGATGAAACAGAATGCTTAAATAGTTATTAATTTGTGTTTCTTGTCTTTTTTTTTTTTTTTTTTGAAGGGTAATCTGTAAAACTTTTATCTGTTTGTAGTTCAGGGAATTTGGAATGTGGAAGTGAACAATAATTTTAAAACACACCCGTGTCCCAAATAGCTGTGGTTTTATTCCTACCTGCTGTGCATATTTTGTATGTGCTGTCTCTTTTGCATTTTTTTTTCCTAATGAAGGATGAGTTGGCTCATCTTTTCATAATGTGGTAAGAATAGTACTGAGCTGATTTAGTAGTTGATTTAAACTGTAAGACCACCCTTGCACATGCTGAGCATTATATATTTAAGGTCGAGACAGAATTTAGACATTTAGTGGGATGAAGGGAGCTAAAATGTTTAATTCTAAGGATGTGCTCTTCCTGCTGTCCCACACTGCTCTGCATAACCACTAAGGGCCGTGGAGTGGAGCCAGGCTGGTTCCAGTCCTGCCTGGCCTCTTTCCTGCCTTAGTGACTTTGTGCAGGTTGGTTAGTCTTTCTCAGCTTTGACTTCTCCATCTGCAAATTGGGAAATAACAACTATTTGATTTACAGAATTGTTGTGATGGTAGAAATAACATGACAATTGTGTATTTGTTCTGCATTGTAGGTATATTAATTTTTTCCTTTCTTGGTTATATTGAACTAATTTTGGGTGCCACTGAGAATATATGTTAGCACTGTTGCTGCAGGGGCCAGGAACAAACCCTTCATTTACTAGCCTTTGCCCCAGGGATAATAGCCAAACATTGGTTCCTACCCTCAAAGTGAAAATCTCAGCTAGTGTCATCTTTAGTTAACTGCCAGATGTATGTGTAGAACTACAATGGAGAGAACTAATCACTGCATTGGGTCCCAGTGTATGTCTCTACGGGGCCTAGCATTGGTCTTCTCATCTCTGTGTTAGGTTGGGGAAAATTGTCAAGTTCTTTCTTCATAAATTTATGCAAATCAGCTAAAATCATGCCAGGAATTAGAAATTACACATATTTGAATCTTTCTGCATCTTGGAGAGAAGCCCTGTGTTTAGATCAAGAATTACTGATAGTTGGGAAATTTATGGTTCTCTATGTAAGCCTTCTTTACCCCACCTGCTCTCATTCAAAATAAGACTATTCCATTCCCTATGTGTATTTTGCCCACATTAAAAATGGGAGAGGCTTTGTAACTTTTAAGTTTTCTGCAGCCTAGTGAAGATCACTTGCTATATGGAAGTGAAGTTTGTCGTAAACCCTGAATCTCTAACTTGGGTTCCTCAGGGGCCAGACAGGTAATGCAAGTAAGTGATGCAGGACAAGGTAGGGTATGGGGACATCATTGACATGGTGCCACAATGACCGTGTATAACTATAGAGTTAATTCAGTTAGTGAGCACATCCTCTTGCTAAGTGCAGTGTGCTGTTACTAGAGGTCATATAAGCCGTTCGTTGCAAGATGACAAGAACGAACTTTTACCACCTTCACTGAAAGTACCTTCTCATTTAAAATTTTACTGTGGAGGATGTATTTATTCCTTTAACCTATGGAGTTTCTTTTATAAATATTATTAATATTGTTATTATTAAGAAGTCAGTGTTTGGTAGTATACATTTTTAAAGGTTTCTGTGTTTATGGGATGTATTGGAAGAAGGTTTTTGATGGATTGATTTTAAGAGAATAAGACGGATTTTTTTTAAAAAAGCACTTGTTAGGAGGAAAAATAAATAGGATTTTTTAAATGCTTCATATTATCCAAATTACTTCAAAGTGGCAGTCTCATCAGTAAGTCTGTATAATACTAAGAGTGCTATTAACTTCTCTTGATAGTGGTTTTTAACCTTTTGCTGAACAAGTACTTTCAAAATTTTCAAATGCCAGAATGAAGATTTATTAAACTAACTATAATTGTATGCTACCTTTCATTTTATAGTCCTATACCTGACTATCTAAAATATCTTAAATTATGTATTATCAGTGTTTCAAGAACAAAATCGGCCCTGGAACTTTTTGAAGCAAAAGGAAGCTAAAGACTGATTTTATGTGCTCACAAAGCCCACACGTTCACCAGTGCACGTGCTACTTTCCACGTTTCCACTCAGCTTTGGAGCTGTCCTCACTGGCGGTCCCAGAAGACTGACTTTTTATGACCCAGTCATACTCTTTGATGATAGCTCTGGGGGCTGTTTTGTGGGAGATTTTAATATAAATGTAGTAGACCTTAAAGATTATGATTAATTAAATATTTGCCAAGTATCTAATAAATTCTAGGTCTGTTCTAGGCTCTATAACAAAACAGATAAAAATCTTTTTGTCATGTAGCTTATAATTAGTTGGGGGCTGGGGAGTTTAGAGGAGACATACAACAAACAAGATAAGTAGAATATGTACGATATTAGAAGGTGTTAGGTAGCGGTGGGGTTGCCTTTGAAAATAGGGCGATCAAGGAAGGCCTAACTGACAAAGTTGACATTTAAATAAAGATCTAAAAAACTGAGGTAGTGAGCCACGTGTCCCCTGGGTTAAAGAAAGTACAGAGGCCTGAGGTGAGAGAATGTCTGGCCAGTAAAAGTGTAATAGAATGAGCGAGGCAGAAAGCAGTAGAAAACGAAGTCAGAGAAATAGTGGGACGCCAGATAATATGAGTAGCTTCTGTTGTTGTTGATTTCCACTGAGTTGATTCTGACTCTTGGTTCCCCAATGGGTGACAAGTAGAACTGCTCCACAGGGTTTTCAAGGCTGTGACCTTTCAGAAGTAGATTGCCCGGCCTGTCTTCTGAGGAGCCTCTGGGTGGTTCCGAACCACCAACATTTCATATGGTAGTTGAGCTAACCGTTATCAGTACCCAGAGACTTCTTCTAGATCATGGTAATGACTTTGGTTTTTACTCTGAGGCATAAAAGTATTGTTTTAGACTTATGTTTGAGGGTGATGGTTACTTTTAAGAATGCCAGGCCTTTTAAAAAGTTGTTTGAAAGCATGTTTTCTTACAGAAAAACATAAAAAATAAAATTTGGGTGTTCGTTATTTTTGTATAATCACCCTTGACAACTAAATAGGATTATCTCAAAATTGCTTTTAATAATCAAAATTTCATTATCAGAAGGCTGAAAACTATACCAAAGCAGACAAATGTTCCTTCACCAAATTATATTTGCATTGCATTTGAGTATTTTGTATCAATTTCTGAGCCTATTTGAAAACATTTATCTTTTAGTCCAGCCATACGCAAGGAATACCAACCACCTGTTCAATCAGCCTTTTCTCTTTAGTCCTATTCTTGGTCATCTTCTGTTCCGCTGTAGTTATTTAGACTATGTTTTTGACAAACAATGAAAAGTCAGGTACGTTATGCCTTTCGTCAACGTAATTCAACCTAGGGATAGTACCCAAGTTATACATAGAGATGTATGTTTTATATCAAGCACTGCTTTTTATACTTCTATTCTCTTGCCTTCACATTATTAGGTTATGAAGAAATAGTATCATAATAGCCTCTTGGCCAAATCATAGAGAGTAATGATTCTCATGATACACGGTAGAATATTATTAAGTTCTGCTGTCTGGGTTAAGTGTGTCTCCTGGAAGGATATCAAAGTGGCTCAGATTGCCCTTGATTGTCTCAATTGCTTCTTGTGTTTATGTTTGAGACTGTGTAGTTAGATTGGTCTTGGATTATTTTCCTCTGTTTATTTTATTAACTTTTAGTATTTTCTACTCTGATGAAGTCCACTGAACCCCTTTAAACATTAAAAAATATATATGATTGGCATGTGGAAGTGCTTCAAAAGTTTGTAACACAACCTTCAAATCACTGTCTTTGCAATCATACCTTAAATATTTATTTGGGAAGAGCACTAACAGGGATAGTTAGTGCTTTTAAAGTCCAGGCAGGAGTTCTGTGTTTTTATTTGCATTAACAAAACATCTGTGATTCCATTCGAGTGATTTTATGGTACATGGATGTAACGGTAATTTCTCCTTTTCTCGACTTTTTAAACCCACTATGACAGCAGGTACTTGCCCCCCTACTGCACACACCCTGTATAATCCCTGGGATTGTGAATATGATGGATTTTACTCCCATGCTTAGGTGATCTTCTATGACACAACTGACTTTAAGAAAGGGAGATTACCCTGGGTGACCTTGGCCTAAATTAAGTAAGCCCTTAATGGGGAAGGGACTCTTACTGGAGTAAGAGTTAAATTGATGGAATTAAAAAAAAAAAAAAGAAAAAAAAGAAACATCTTTATTGAGATATTTAATTTATATACCAGAAAATTCACCCATTGTAAGTGTACAATTTAATGATTTTTGGAAAATCATTTGTGCAACCATCACCACACTCCAGTTTTAGAATGTTGCCAGCACCTCAAAAATTTCCCTTGTGCCCATTTATAAGTTGATGATATCTTAAATGCTTGTGAAAAATTCTGTCAGATCTTGGTGGACTATCCTTTAATTTGTAATTAAATTCAGTTTGTTGTATTTCATTCGATTTTTATACTTATTTTAAACTAGGAAGGTCATTTAATAGTTCCCTTTATAGATTTCTTTATTATTACATTTTGGCAAAGTATTAGATTTCCATACTCTGGAAAAAATCTTGATAAACTTTTAAAATTTTAAACTATTTGATTATAGTTTTGAAATAATGTTTACTATGGAATAATGTTTACTACTATAATTTAGAAACATCATATTTTTGTTATTTCTAATTTTGGTTTTCTTTTAATATCTTTTTATATATAGATATATAAGAGGTATGTTTCTTTTATTTTTGTTGATTCCCCCCATTGTGGTTTACTTTATTAATTGTACAATATTTTAATTTACAATTTATGTTCTTTTCATTTTTAGTGTGTCCTTCCTTTAATTTCCTTTATAGTCATATTTCTTTTTGTTTGTTTTGATTAGTATAATTAGCAAAATTTTTCTTAATTTTCGTTTACTTAATTTTTTAAGTGGTGTGTTTGTGATTTCCTCTTTGACCCTAAAAATTTTATTTTATGAATGGGAGTACTTTATTTTTTATTTTTTCCCATACAAAAATTTATACATACATTGTTATGTGACCCTAATTGCTCTCCCCATACTGTGACAGCACACTCCTCCCTTCCACCCCTGATTCCCCATGTCCATTCAACCAGCTCCTAACCCTCTCTGCCTTCCCATCTGACCTCTGGACCGAAGCTGCCCATTTAGTCTCTTGTATCTACTTGAGCTAAGAGGCACACTCTTCACGAGTATCACTTTATGTCCCACAGTCCAGTCCAATCCCTGTCTGAAGAGTCGGCCTCGGAAATGGTTTTAGTTCTGGGCTGATACAGAATCCATGGGTCATGCTTTCCAGGGTACCTCCAGTTTGACCCAATTTTAATTGTGGAGAGATTTTTTTTTTTTTAATCTCTATGTGATATGGAGCCCTGGTGACACAGTGGTTAAGAGCTACAGCTGCTAACCAAAAGGTTGACAGTTCAAATCCACCAGTTGCTCCTTGGAAACTCTGTGGGGCAGTTCTGCTCTGTCCTATAGGGTCGCTAAGAGTTGGAAACCACTCAACAGCAACAGGCTTTTGTTTTTTATGTGATACGAATATTTAGTTGTTTAAAATATTGTCGTTAATTTTTATTATAGTCAAAGTAGGCTGCTCCTGTAATTTCTATGTTTTCGGATTTATTTGATAGTTGTTGTGACCTAGGCAGGGATGGAGTACCCAGTAAGCAACGTACACACAGGCTTACTCATGCTTGCTTACTAATCTGTAGTGCACGATTTCACCTGTTTTTCACCACATCTTACAGACTAGTAAGTAAATACAAGTAACACCGGGCGTACCTTGCTTACTGGTTAATCTGCTCCTGGACCTAGTACATCTTTGGTTAGTGGTAATGTCTCATGGATGCTCTAGAAGAATCTATCTGTAAACTACCAAATTTATTTTGTATTGCCCAGATCAAACTAATTGTTTTAAATTTCTATGTCCTTTTGGAATCAGCAGTCAAGAAATGTATTGCATTAGGCAAATCTACTGCAAAAGACCTCTTTAAAATGTTAAAAAGCAAAGATGTCACTTTGACGACTAAGGTGTGCCTGACCCAAGCCATGGTATTTTCAGTTGCCTCATATGCATGCAAAAGGTGGACAGTGAATAAGGAAGACTGAAGAAAAATTGATGCCTTTGAATTATGGTGTTGGCAAAGAATATTGAATATACCAGGACTGCCAGAAGAACGAACAAATCTGTCTTGGGAAAAGTACAACCAGAATGCTCCTTAGAAGCGAGTATGGGGAGACTTCGTCTAATATACTTTGGACATGTTATCAGGAGGGACCAGTCCCTGGAGAAGGACATCATGCTTGGTAAAGTAGAGGGTCAGCAAAGAAGAGGAAGACCCTCAGAGATGTATTGATGCAGTGGCTGCAGCAGTGGGCTCAAAAGTAACAATGATTGTGAAGATGGCGCAGGAGTGGGCAGTGTTTCATTCTGACAATAACAACAATGTTCTTTGTATTGTTTTGTTTTCTTCCCTACTGAGTAGCAGGATGCTAAAGCCTACCACTTTCTGTTGTTTTATTATTTAAAATATGTTTTATTTTATATATTGATATATACAGGTTTATAGCTTAACTCTTTGGTATAAAGGACAAAAATATAAAAGGTATCACTATAATATGGCTGTCTTTGACATAAGACTTCATCTAGCCATTTAGTTCTAACTTTTTTTCCATCTTCTTTTAAAATTTAGGAGTTCTTTAAAAGTAATAATTAGTTGATTTCTTCCTAATCTGTCTATTTGTCTGTCTATCCATCCATCCACCCACCCACCTATGCATCCATCCATCCACCCACCCACCTAAGCATCCATCCATCCATCCATCCATCCCAACACAAACTACATATCCCTGCTTTTTTTAAAGACTATTTGGCATTATGCTTTTGCTTTCTTGCCATTTCCCTATTTTCTGTTTCTCTATTGATTGTAATTTGAATCCTTTTAAGGCAAGTATTTTTAATATTGAAATATTACTAATAGTTAGCTTTGTGATTATCAAATACTTAAAACTCCAGCTATTGAAGGAGCCCTGGTGGTGCAGTGGTTAAGTGCTTTGCTGCTAACCAAAGGTCTGCTGTTTGAACCCACCACCAGCTGCTCCACAGGAGAAAGATGTGTGTCTACTTCCATAAAAGGATTGCAGCCTTGGAAACCCTATGGGGCAATTCTACTCTATCCTATAGGGTCACTGAGTCGGAACCAACTCGACGGCAGTGGGTAACAATTGAAAACATTAACAAGATGATGATTTCTGATTCTGTGATCCTGGAGGAATTTAGCCTCTTTTAATTCCTTGCCCTGTCCTGCTTTGTTGATTTTTGGCTTTTAGACACGACTTATTATTGGAGCCCTGATGGTGCAGTGGCTAAGAGCTATGGCTTCTAACCAGAAGGTTGGCAGTTTGAATCCACCAGCTGCTCCTTGGAAACCCTATGGGGCAGTTCTACTCTGTCCTGTAGGGTCGCTATGAGTCAGAATTGACTCAATGGCAACAGGTTTTGAGGTTTTTTTTTTTTTTTAATTGTACATTTAAAAATTCAATATGTTTTGTGATGCTTAAAAAAAATAGCTTTTTCTTTTCGACTGTGTGATTTTATTTGTTGTGGTGGTTATTTCCTAAGAGCTTATTTGATGTGTCAGTATTTTTTCATTAGATTCTTTAGTTTTTGTCATGTATCTCTCATCTGGAATACCTTTTAAAGTCTAAGAAATAAAATAGTGCAAATGTCACCCAATCCATGTAACTTTCCCCCATTTTAGAAATGAAAATTTGAGGACATTTTTATTTTGGAAAAACGACGACAGCATTTTTACGAGATTAAAGATTTGCTGCTTTGATGGTGGTGAAGTCTACAGGTGTGTTATAAAATTTCATGGAAAAAAGGAAGTGTTGAGCTTACTGACACATTTTTAAAACTTTGTAATAGAGGTCATTTAGATGCCTACAGGAAAGCTCAGCAGTCTGCAATGGAATATATGTTGCTTTGAGGAACCAAAACCCTGCAAGATTTTTTAGACCTCCTTCTGCATTGCACTGCATAATTCACGTCATAACTCTCGAGTTCCAGGCGCAGTTACCTTCTCCACATACATTATCCTTCTGTAAATTTTGTTTGAAAGGTTAATGACACCTGCTGGGCATCCAGCATCTTGTTGGATCTCCCCACACTTGAGCTGAGAAGAATGGTGTGGCCTGGCTTACAAGTGTTGGCAGATGTGCACGGAATTGCTCCACCTCCTCTCAGCCCTGGGTGAGGGTAAAACCATGGATCGTTATTTTCCTAATTAGCCATTAATAACAGTTAACTCTATAATGAGATCACAATTTCAGGTTTTGGAGGATGTGTTTTTGACAAAGAAGTCTAAGGAAACGGAAACTGACTTCTTATATTTTATGAAATATGATAATCTTGTTGATAGAATTACTGCCACTCATGCCGGCTCTAGCTGCCTTTCATTTTGTCTGTTGTAGTTCTGATGCCTAAACTACTTAATATTCTAATGGGAAAAAAACTTCTGGAGTTAGAGAGTGGGTTACAGTCATTTTTAAATAAATGAGGGCTTTTGATATCTAAAGGCCGATTGCAATAAATCTCTTTACATCAGTTACAGCAAAACCTTTCTTATAACAGAGCCTCTATGGATGGTTTGACAAATCAATGCAAGCAGATCAATTTTTCTTAGGTCTTTAAATGTTTAAGCCAGCACCTGGCCTTTGCAGTGTCTCTTGGTTGTAGGTAATAGCTGGGAATTTCAGGTAAAGGATTACAACTTCTGAGTTAGTTATGTTATCCCAAATGTTCCATTGAATGTGTCTGAAAATGCCAGTTTGAAAATGTATTCATGGGATTAGGAATGAATACTTCTTTGCCTGAAATCTTGTGGTTTAGCTTTAGTACTTAGTGTAGTCAGTCCATTTCTTTGAAATATTGAGCTGTCTGACAGCTTCAAATCCTGCGTTTCCTTTAAACTCGAGCCCGGCTTTGGAGGAGTCAAGGGCAGCATGTGGTGGATTTTATGTTAGGTTTTTGGAAGAGTATTCACGGAAGTGCTTTCTCTGGCATAGCATGAGGAAGGTCAGCAAGCGGCTTCCTCCCAGCCCTTCTTGAGTTTTGCTTTCACTGTTTACCCTTAGCCTAGATGAACATTCAGTCAGATCATTTTCATGAGGGCCTCAGAGTCTCCTGCTGGCCTTGTTGAATTCACTGTTTTCCTTTCATAAAAAAGCACGGGAAAGGCCCAAGTTCAATGGTTTTGTTAAGGCATTTGTATATTAGGAAGAGTCTTGACATCTTACACCATTAATTCCCAGCTAGATGTGTATTTTTCTCAGCAAAGTTGGGAAGTGAGTTTTTATAAACATCTCTTGATCAGACGTCGCCTAACCAGATCCCTTGTGTTGTGAGTGCGGTCAGGTACCACAAAGTAATTAAAAATATATTATATGGAGAATACTCACTATGGAAGGACTATGAGTGACTCATAGTGTTACATATCCATATTAAACTTAAAAATCTCAATGGATGCTAAGAATTAAAGTGTGAAGAGGGCAGGAGGCAGTAATGGCATGGGTTTTAGTCCTAGGTCTTTGGCCGAATTCTGAGCAGATCGTTTGCTCTGTTTGTTTCTCCGTCCATAAATTGGAGGTAGCTATACCTGCCACCTGTCACTAGGAGAACCAGTGGGGTGAGTAAGAGTTCTAGCAGTGCTCATGAATTCCAGCAGCCATTTCGCATACAAATTTTCTTGTCAGTATAACTGCGTCTAGCAATAGATCTTTTTAAACTTGAAAATGTGTCATAATTATCAAATGTTTTTCATGAGGAATAATATGCTAGGTAAACTTTGAAGGTATATTAAGAAAAATTAATATAGAATGAGGTGAGCTCTTCAAAGTCTGTAGTGGAGCAAACGAGATCTGATCTTTGAAAAAATCTTGAACTCGGAAGTGTAGAGAAGGTAAGGGGAGTACTGAAGACAGGAAAGTCAGGCAGGATGTATGTAATATGTTCAGAAAATGAGAGAAGGTGATGTTCATTTTAGATTAAATCCTCCTTTATTATAAGTATAAAAGTGAAAACTGGAAGGGAATGACAATATTCTGAACTTTTATTCCATAGTAGTAATAAAAGGCTCATATAGCTTGCATCTGAATTAATTTAGAATTAACAGATTTAGCATTAACTTAGGAGAAAACTAAGTACTTAGGGGCTCAGAGGATACAGAGTAAAATTAGCATCAATTTTCTGGTCTCCATTCGAGAAGACTTCCTGGAGAAAGAGATTTTAGTAGAAAGTGATAAACGTAGATTAAGAGAGGCTGAAAGCAAAAAAGAATGCTCTGTTGTGGGGATTTGGGGAGAGCTGATGGTATGACCAGAAGTGGCATCTGAACTGCAGTCCTTAGTGGCTCACTGAAGGTCCAAGGATATCCCCTCATACTCACTCCCCATTTACTTTGCTGACATCTGACCCCTTGGCTCCAGAGCCACTGGAAAACCTGCAGGCTAAAGTTTTGCTACCCATCACCTGTTCTGCTCTCTGAAGTTCCCTCCGCTCAGAAAATTGGGGCTTGTGTTTTGTTTGAGACTGTGTTCTGATCTGTGCAGCCGTCTAACGTGTCTTCCTATTTCTTCCCGGAGGGAGCGCTCTGTTTCAGAGCCTCCTGATCCTTTCCTGCTATGTTGCTCTCCCTGCCTTTGCTTTTCTGCCTTCCCCACGCGGGGAGTGACTTCCCTCATCTTCTCAGCCACGTGAGATCGGTCGGCTTTGAAAACTGAAGGCTGCAGAAATCACTCCGTCTCTCCATGTCACTGGCTCTCTTTTTGGTTTCCGTTTATTTAGCGTTACTTCCTTGTGTTGTTAGTTCTACTTGGCTTGCACTGTCTTTCTCTTGCTAGATTGAGAACATCGTGAAGGGTCTATGTCTTTTAACTTTCTGCATTTCAGTGGAGGTTCTGCAATGCTGATGACATTATAGACTAATGGTTCACATGTGAGTGACTCATAGTGTTACATGGGCAGATGGTTGTCAACTCTGTGTGTTCGTTTTCAATGGAAGATCAGAGCTAGGTAAATGTGTAGAATCCACTAGAATGTAAACTTCAGAAGATCAGACACTTTTTGCTTAGCACTTTATCTCCAGCACTTAGTAGCTGGCACAAATTAGGCACTTAATACATATTTGTTGAATGAGTGCTGACTTCATTTACTTAAGCTGTAGGTCTTAATCTGGTACTTTTATATGTCTGGCAGGAGATGTCTGGAATGTTGTCTAAAAAAAACAAGATCGTTAAGTGTTTTCCCAATGGTTGAAAGATAACATCACAGCATTTCATCATTTTCTCCCAGGAGAAGAAATTTTTTTTGTTTTGTTTTGTTTGGTTGTTTATTTTCTCAGTAGAAGAACAGAAGAAATCAGGGGAGAAATCATGGTACAATCTGGCTTTAGCTTATTTAATGCTTATGGTCCTTTTTATTTTAATTATTGAAACAAAGCATCACAATGGAATTGAAGGAAAAAATCCCTGGGAAAATTACCTTCCAAGAACCATAGACCTTCGTTACACTTTCAGGCATTATCTTAAAGCTCACTCTCTCTTTTCGCTACGCTGACATCGTGTTTCGCTTTATCCTACCCTTGTGGTTTCTCCTCTGGCAGTTTGCCTTGCGCTATCTGGAAACGGAGAAGAATGCTAATGGTCAGAACCTTAAATGATGCACCCGTGACGAGGTTCAAGGAACAGGTGGTAAGAGTTGTGTGAGGGCACTACTGACTGTCCTTTTTGTTCTTCTCTTTTTCTTTTAGCTCAAGCCAGGGCAGAACAGCTGCAGGGACAGCGACAGTGAAAGCGCCAGTGGAGAGTCCAAGGGCTTCCACCGGAGCAGCTCTCGGGAGAGGCTCAGTGATGTAAGTTAACTAAAAAATCAGACAAAACCACCAGACCACACACCTGTCTGGTCCAGGTCTAAATTCCCAACATCCCCATCCCTTTAGATTTCTTTGCATATCCGAGCATTGCAGCTCCCCCTTTCTTGGTGAACAGCTGTTGGAGCCTTGCATTTCTTGTGACATTCTCCTTTCCAGTTTGACCTCAAATGTGTTGTAACAAATTACAAGGTAGGTGGGATGATTTGTCACCTTAGAAACAACAGATTACAAAGAGAAGTGATGATACGTTTCATGTCAGTGTTACAAATGAAAGAACTCAGGCAGTGCTACAACTGAGAGATGACCTTATTTAACTATGGATTTTTTGTAATTTCTCCCTCTGTGAAATGGTTAACAATCTCCTTCTGTGATCTTATGACTATTAGAAGGGATAACTAACCAACCACTTACTTAATGAGAGAAGGACTTAAATTTCCTGACGGATTTCTGGGGAGAAAAACATTGTGAGACCCACCATACCTCCTTGAGGTTTCTATCAGCCTCTAAAACTGGCTCTGAGCCTTCTCCAGCCTCCTATCCACCAACAGGACAAATTCCCCTCCACCTCCCAAGAACCACCTGGTCCTCTTTGGACCCTCTTGGCCTTCTTCCCTTATGTGTCATATGTCAGGATTCTTGACCCATCTTTGCCCCTGAGAGCAACAGTTGGAAACTCTCTTGTAAAATGGATCAAGTAGAGAGATTTTTTTTTTTTATTGACACCAAGAAAGCAATATTAAAAGATTTATTGAGACAGTACCATGAAAGAGAGATAGCAGTTCAGAGTCTCTGAAGGTAAAGAAGAAGAGGCAGAGTGAGTATGTACGATGAGGAGCCAAAACTTTTGCCTCCTGTCTTCCTTTTTTTTATGCTTTAACGAGATGGCCATCAGCATTGTGTGCCAGATTACCCATTTTGGGCTATAGGAAGAAAACACTAGTATTTATTTTTTGTCTGAAGAAAAGAAATTAAGCTTTACTAATATAGACACTATTTGGAGTCCCCGGGTGGTGTAAATGGTTAACGCTCTTGGCTACTAACCAAAAGGTTGGTGGTTCCAGTGTACCTAGAGGCACCTCGGAGGAAAGTCCCAACAGTCTGCTTCCAAAAATTCAGCGGTTGAAGACTTTATGGAGCACAGTTTTACTCTGACACACACGGGGTCACCATGACTCAGGATCAACTTGACGGCAACTAGTTTAATATACAATTTAATAAACAGAGAATAGGTCATGTATATAATTTATAAGCACACTTATTTTAGGAGTGTGTGCTCAAAACTTTTTTTACTGAGAAGTGTCCACAAGCATAAAAGTTTGGAGACCACTGCAGCATACTGAGCCATTCCCTAGTAACAGTCTCATATCTTTCTCTCCATCAGCCAAGGTGAACAACCACTAGACTACCCTCTTACAGCTCTCAGGATAGTTTGTGAGGTGTAGGGTGAGGTTTAATATATGAGTATTGAATTGTTACAAGAATTAAATGGAATAAACAAAGTATAATTATTTCCATAGTATTATCATGATCTTAATTGTAGATCATTGTCTTCCCTTCTTATGTGGTATAATACCAATTATATACATAAACAGTACTAACTCAGTCTTTTGCTGTATGAATGTATCTGTGTGTAAGTGTATGTTTCTGTATTCATGTATTTCATTAATTTCCTGATGGAGGTATAATTTGTAATCATAAAACCATAACAAATTTTCTTACCTAAGTTGTTGAGGACAGTACTTTAATGTTTAAATGTTCTGAGGTTTTGTTGTGCTTTGATAATAGAAGGTCTCATTGACTCTAGCTTTATGGAAATTATTGTAGGTTAGTTCATCATATTTTCATTATAAAGTGGAGAAATGAAAGTGGGGACAGCAGCACAGTTTTGCAGTCTTTGAGATCTTTTGACTGCTTTCTCTGAACTCACTTTCCATTGCATCAGAAGAAATTGGTATTTAGTGAAATGTTCCAAGCATTTGGTCAGGTTTTTCTATACTTGATTGTCAAAAACCCCAGCCACTTATTTCCTTCACATGTATAAGCTTGAGGTTCCTCAGTCTTAGCTGAGGCTCTGTGGCAATCCAAAATCTGCTGAAATGAAAACGTTTGACAAGTCAAGCCAGAAAATAATGTTTTTAAATACCAGAGCAACGTTTACCATCACAGTATTTTAAAGAATAAAGGATGCCCCCCTTTTTCTTGAAGAGGAATTAGGAATTAATTATTTTAAATGACTCTCAGATAGTGAGGAGATTGAGTCAAAGACCACTACTGGTGTTTGTTTTTTCAAATATATCCAATGTCTTTAACATGCTTATGCTCTTATCTGCATTCTTGAACATACGGCAGATAGTTATTTTGACTTCTGATGTCATCTATAATGTGTCATTTTTGGATCTGTTTCTAATGATTTATTTTTCTCCTCATTATGGGTCATCTTTTCCTGCTTTTTTGCATGACTGGTAATTTTTTATTGAATGTCCGGCATTATGAATTTTACCTTGTTTGCTGCTAAATATTTTTGATTCCCACGAATAATCTTGAGCTGTGTTCTATGATGCACTTAAGCTACTTGGACACAGTTGGATCCTTTCAAGATTTGCTTTTAAGCTTTTTTTTGGGCAGGACCAGAGCAGCCTTTGTTGTTAGGTGCCATTAGGTCCATTTCAGCACCGTAACATAAAGGAAAAAAAAAAAAAAATCCTCACAACTGAACCAATAAGCAACACCATAATAAATGGAGAAAATATTGAAGTTGTCAAGGATTTCATTTTACTTGGATCCACAGTCAACACCCATGGAAGCAGCAGTCCAGAAATCAAACAAGGTACTGCATTGGGCAAATCTGCTGCAAAAGACCTCTTTAAAGTGTTAAAAGGCAAAGATGTCACTTCGAGAACTAAGGCATGCCTGACCCAAGCCATGGTATTTTCACTCGCCTCATATGCATGCAAATACTGGACAATGAGTAAGGAAGATTGAAGAAGAATTGATGCCTTTGAATTGTGGTGTTGGTGAAGAATATTGAATACACCATGGACTGCCGGAAGAACGAACAAATCTGTCTTGGAAGAAGTACAACCAGAGTGCTCCTTAGAAGCAAGGAGGGCGAGACTACATCTCACATACTTTGGACATGTTATCAGGAGGGACCAGTCCCTGGAGAAGGACATCATGCTTGGTAAAGTGCAGGGTCAGTGAAAGAGAGGAAGACCCTGAAGGAGATGGATTGACATAGTGGCTCAACAATGGGCTCAAATATAACAACGGCTGTGAGGATGGCACAGGACCGGGCAGTGTTTTGTTCTGTTGTGCACGGGGTCACTATGAGTCGGCACTGACTGGACGTCATATGACAACAACAAGAGAAGCCTTTAGTGGAGGGTTAATTTTTCTCCAGTACTGAATACTCTTCTAATGCCCAATTTATTAACACAAGATTTTTCCTCTCAGGCTGGTGGGAATACAAATTATTCCCTGCCCCATGTGAGCTTTGGGGATTATTCTGCCTGCTCCCTTCATGTGGTTGCTACCCTTGCCTTGAGTGGTTTTCTCACACAAGTGCTGATCAGTACTCAGCTGAAGGCTAGAGGGGAACCTTTTGCTGCCTCCGGAATTCTGTCTCTGTTCAGCTCTCTTCTGTCCTCTGCTCTGCAACTTCTAGCTGCCTTGGCCTCCCCTGATTTTTAACTCTGTCTTCTCAATTCAGAGACTACTGGACTTCACCTGGGTCATCAGCTCATGCTGTGGCCTGAAATCTCTGCCCAGACGGTAAGCTGAGGCATTCGTAAGGGTCATCACATTTGCTTGCCTTCTCTCAAGGATCAATGCCCATGCTGCCTGTTGTCCAAATTGTAAAGATCCTTGTTTCATATACCTTATTTGGCTTTTTAATTGCTTATGGTAGGAGAGTAAATTTGGTCCCTTGCTAGTCCATCATGCCTGTTCCTGTTTCTTCAACCAGGATGAAAATTCCCATTAGTCTTCCACCCACTTTGGTGGTATTTTTTAAAGCTTTGACTGTTGAGACTTAGTATCAAGTGAGACTAATCAAGATACTACATGATTCCAGCTTTTTTTTTTTAATCATAATTGCAAAAAGAATAAGAAAAAAGACTTCCAGAGTAACTGGAGGTTTGACTCATGAGTAAAGCTTAAAAGAACCAAATGTGCTTGATTTTTCAAAATTACATATTCCCAAACCATATTGCCAGGAGGGAATAATTGGCCACAAGGACTTTCAGATTGTCCACATCAAGGAGACAGAGTAACTTGTTTAGATTAGTCACTAAGGAAAAAGTTATGGAGAGTAATTGAATATATGAATATTCCTAATGAATTCTTTAAGGGGGAAAATATTGCTTCTGACTTCTACAGAATTTTGTAACAGAGACAGTTGTCAAAACTTAGGGGCTAAACTTAACCACTTAAGTGAGTAAATCAGACAAAGCCTCAAATTATGAATCATCATGGGCATTGGTTACAAACAAACCACAGTTTAATGGCAGATTTGCTATTTATTATCTGTGTAATCTCAGGCAAGAAACTTGATCTTTCTAAATTTTGGGCTGCTTTTTCTGTAAAATGAGGCTAATTTCACCTACCTTTAAAAGATTACTCAATAGTATGCATTTGGATTACTTAACATGGTTCTTGGAACATTCTCAGTGCTCAAAAAATATTTATCCTCTTTTTTTGCATCAGATATAGAGCTTCCCTTAGGAATTTTTCTCTACTTCTCTTAATCTGAATTCCTTTATAACTGTCAGCTTGACAAGGCCTGCTTATTTCAATTGTGACAAACTCAACTATTCCTCCCAAATAAAATCCTCATTATCTTATGTCTCCTAACCTTGTTTATCTCAAACCTCAACAGTCTCTCTTATTTCCCTGTCCCAGTGTTGGATCCTCAAAGTCAAGCACTATTCGTTCCTCTGCCTTGCTTACCTTATCCATGTGGGCCCTCTCATTTGTCTACTGATTTTATTTTTGAAGAGTAATTTGGGTACGATTATCCTCTGGTTGCCACTACCACTGCCTCCATGCCCTCGAGATTTTTTGCAAGGATGATTTCTATAGCTTCTCAATGGTTTCATCCGCCCGTCTCTATCTCGTTTGTTCTGTGCCCTGTAATGCCGCCAGAGTTGTTTTTCTAAGAGAGTTTATCATTTATCTTTCTGCTTTAAGATCTTTTGGTATGGCTGGAGGATGAAGTTCACACTCCTGAGGATTATCCAAGGAGCCCTTCACGGGGGGTATGAAGCTAACTTTTCATCCTTCTTACTTCCCTCCACTTCCCCATTCTTGTACCTTGGGCCCTCTTGAGCCACTGTTTTTCCCTTAGATAATATGCACATTTAAATATTTCTACCTTTGTTTTGTCTTTTCCTTCTGCTAGCCTCAGTATCACTTCCTGTAGGGAGCTGTTCCCAACAACTGTAGAAGTAAGTGCCTTTAGGCTTTATTCAAATGGGTATATGGATGTGACTGTTTCTGGTTTCTCTCCAAAAGAGTTTTAGACTAGGTTTTTAGTTATTAGAAGGCAAAAAGATATTTAACGCTTTCTAAGTGTTCCGGACTTTCACAGAATTGGAATATTTCAGAAAATAGTCAAAAGAGATTGAATTCTAGTACATCTTATGCTAAACAGCTCTCTGATCTTATTGCTCTGTAGCTCTTTAGTCCGTTTACTTTGATTACAGTTGAGATATTTTTCTGCCTCTTTTTTAGTCACCTCTTCTACTCTGAATCTCCCCAGGTTTTAACTTTTAATTGATTTTTCTATCCCATCATATCACCACCCATCCATCTGTCCTATCCTCCTTTCTTCTCTCCCAGTCTTTACTGAGGTTTTACCCTGTGCTTGGCCCTACTAGCTACCTTTGAAGAAGAAATGGACACGAGCCACTCCATCAGTGAGCTTCTATGTCATTGTATTTAAGATGAAAACCTAATCCAGGCCTGTGAAAATCTCTTGATATTTTGTTTCTCCTTTTTTCTGTTTTTTATCTGTGGGTGATTTTTCTTTTTCTTGACAATTTGCTTGTTCCTGTTTTCTATTCCTGTGCCATGTATTTGTATGTTTTCCTGGATATGTCAGTGTTTCAAGTAGTCACAAATGTTTATCAAATACCTTTCACATGTCAGGTATAGTTCTGGGCACTTGAGATTGGGTGGTAAACAAGATGAAGTCAGTGCCCTCATGAAGTTTCCATTCTAGTGGAAGAGACAGTGAACCTGTGAAGAAACAAATAAAATTATTTCTGATATAATACATTCTGTGAAGCAAGTGTAACAGTAATGATCGGTAGAAGGCTGTGTGTTGCTCCTTTAACTAGGGTGATTGGGTAAGACCTTTCTGTATACGTAACATTTGATCTGTTGTCTGAATACAGAGAAGGAGATAGCCCTCTGAAGATCTAGGGGAAGAGCATTCTGGCTAGAAAGCACAACTAGTTGAGAGGCTCTGAATCAGAAGCTAGTGTGGTGTATTTGAGGGAGAGGAGAAAGGCCAGTGTGGCTAGTGCATAGTGAACAAACATGGGGCTGAAAACATGGTATCCTCTAGCCCATGGTAATGAGGTTATGGATTGTTTAAGAAGCCATTGGAAGATTTTATAAGGAATGGAGTTATAATATTTACTTTAAAATTTTCACTTTGCCATTTATCCAAATAATTACAGATGAAGATGAGAGCAAGAGTGAAAACAGGGAAATAAGCCAGAGGACATTGGGTATAGGTGAGAGCTGGTGACATCTTGAACTGGGATATAACAGAGGGATGAATAAGAGAAGTTGGAAGTGACCTAACGTTTCCACTCTAGATACTTTTTTCAAGATGATGGCTCCATTTTTACTTAAATTCCCCCTGTAACTAGAAGCTCATTCAGATATATTTTGTGTCTCTTTTGTCACCTTAGTGATTTTATCTCCAAGGTACATTTCTTGGGACTGAGATTTCAGGTTCTTGTAATCATGCTTGTTTTTAAGACACCACAGGAAAATCCATAAACTTCTCATTTTGTGAGTCTTATGAAAATTCCTTGGCCGTGTGATTCCTAGCATGATGCTACTCCTTTTTTATCCTTTTCACAAGGAAGAAAAGCATAACATGAAGGTGGGTACTCAGGGGTGTCAGACACAATTAGTGATTTGGAAGAATTTTAAAATATTCTTTGTAAATTAGCCCTGGATCAGAGTAGTCATTCTCAGCTAGGGGCAGAGTGCTCCCCCACCTGTCCTTGGGGAGCTGTGATAGTAGCCCTGGCCCCTCAGCGAGGGACAGAGTGCTCCCCGAGCCTGTCCCTGATGAGCTGTGTTAGTAGCCGTGGCCTCTCTGTGTAGATATGTAATGAATGGAGTGCATCTATTTTAGATGTATAATCAATTTTGAAATCCCTTGCTGTAGCTGAGCTGTTGAAACAGAAATGTTAACTTCATAAGTTTAATGAGTAGCCTCCATGATAGCTTAGTGACAGAGATGGAAAGAAAGGTGGGGTTTTTTTTGGGTGGGGGTGGGGTCAGAAAGAAGAGAATGAACATTTAATGAATATCCACTTGCAGGTTTGAATGTCAGCAATAACATTCTCTCTCCTGGAAAATGTCTTTCAACTGTGCATCCCATTATGGTTCCTGCAGCCCGTGGTGGCATGGAGATTGAGGCTGAGTGTGTTTGGAAGAAAGCTCTCCTTTGCAGTATAATGAGATCGAGGCGGATGATTTGCAGAGATTGCTGGAGCAGTGGTCAAATCTGCAAAGAAAACAGCAGAGTGAAAAGACCATGTTAAACAGAAGATGGCTTATAATGAGCGCAGAAATCACATAGCAGATACGCGGCTGGTCAGCATCTCCCTCATAGCCCTGTCTTCTCTTGCAAACCATGGAACATGTTTTCCTATTCTGTTTTCTCCAACCCCTCGTTTCTACCTTCTGCATTAATGATATGAATGGTGAGGAAATGCTCATGATCATTAGCCATTAGAGAAATGCAAATGAAAACTACAATGAGATACCATTTCACCCCAACAAAGCTAGCATTAATACAAAAAACAGAAAATAATAAATGCTGGAGAGGTTGTGGAGAGACTGGAATACTTATACACTGCTGGTGGGAATGTAAAACAGTAAAACCACTTTGGAAATCAATTTGACGCTTCCTTAAAAAGCTAGAAATAGAAGTACCGTACAATCCAGCTATCCCACTCCTTGGAATCTATCCTAGAGAAATAAGAGCCATCACATGAATAGATGTACGTGCACCCATGTTCATTGCAGCGCTGTTCATAATAGCAAAAAGATGGAAACAACCTAGACGCCTATCAAGGGACGAATGGATAAACAAATTATGGTATATCCACACAGTGGAATACTACGCAATGATAAAAAACAATGATGAAGCCGTGAAACATAACATGGAGGAAGCTGAAACTCATTAAGCTGAGTGAATTTAGTCAGTCACAGAAAGACAAATATTGTATAAGACCACTATTATAAGTACTCAAGAAAAGGTTTAAACACAGAAGAAAACATTCTTTGATGGTCACAAGGGTTGGGGGGGGGTGGAATTCACTAACTAGATAGTAGAGAAGAATTATCTTAGGTGAAGGGAAAGACAACACACAATACAGGGGAAGTCAGTACCACTGGACTAAACCAAAGCAAAGCAGTTTCCTGAACACAACCAAACTCTTTGAGGGAAAGAGTAGCACGTGCAGGAGTTTGGGGACCATGGTTTCGGGGGATAGCTAGGTCAATTGGCATAACAAAGTTTATTAAAAAAATATTCTGTATTCCACTTTGGTGGGTGGTGTCTGGGGTCTTAAAAGCTGGTGAGCGGCCATCTAACATGAATCAATTGGTTCCAACCCACCTGGAGCAAAGGAGAATGAAGAACACCAAAGACACAAGGAAAATATTAGCCCAAGAGACAGAAAGGGCCACATAAACCACAGACTCCATCAGCCTGAGACCAGAAGAACTAAATGGTGCCTGGTTACCACCAATGGCTGCCCTGACAGGGAACACAACAGACAGTCCCTGACTGAGCAGGAGAAAAGTGAGGTACAGAACTCAGATGCACATAAAAAGACCATACTTAATGGTTTGATTGAGACTGGAGGGACCTCTGAACACATGGCCCCTGGACTCTCTGTTAACCCAGAACTAAAACCATTCCTGAAGCCAACTCTTCAGACAAAGATTAGACTGGACTATAAGACATAAAATGATACTCGTGAAGAGTGTGCTTCTTAGTTCAGGTAGATACACGAGACTAAATGGGAAGCTCCTATCCAGAGGAGAGATGAGAAGGCAGAGAGGGTTAGGAGCTGGTTGAACGGACACGGGAAATCCTAGGTGGAAAGGAGGAGTGTGCTGTCACAGTATAGGGATAGCAGCTAGGGTCACATAACAATGTGTATATAAATGTTTGTATTAGAAACTAACTTGAGCTGTAAACTTTCACCTAAAGCACACACACACACACACACACACACACACACACACACACACACACACACAC
>NW_004444013.1:6011830-6038080 GCF_000243295.1 Trichechus manatus latirostris
ACACACACACACACACACACACACACACACACACACACACACACACACACACACACACACACACACACACACACACACACAAAATTCGCCCTTGTACTGCTTAAAGAAATAAGAGTGAAGCCCTTTTCATTTCAACAGAAGTATTTGCCTAAACATGGGTGTATGGTATCATTTAAAATGTTGTTGAATCCAAGGAGGCATTTGTTTGTTGCCTTTTTTTTTTTTTTAAACATCACCTCTGAGTTTTTCAAGTCCCAGTTTGACTCATCTGGATTGTGTGGTCATTTCTGCTCTACAGTTTGGACAGACTTTGCTATAGGTCTTGAAGCGAGAAAAATGGAAGACCCTTCCTTTCTAAAATTGACTGGGTTCACCGAGAATGTTGAAGTCAGTTTGATCCTCTTCCCAATCACCCCAGCTGAAAAAAGCATTCTGTCAAGTGGGTCCGGCAGGGAGGGCATTGCCAGCTGTCTGCTTTCCTAGGTCTTTTACCTCTCAGAGTCTGGCTCTTCTTGTATAAAATAAGAAAGCAGTGCTAACCCCCGGGATACACATCTGTAGTTGAATAACTAACATAATACATTTTTAAACAATAACAAAGCTGTTTCTAAACACTTGTTCCATTTTTTAAACATGATTTAGGCTGGCCATGGTTTGGGGCTGTTCATGTAATTTTTGATTTGGAGAAATATTAAACCTACCACGTGTTTGCAGCTATGTTTAGATACAAACTCAGATTAGGCATAAATGATTGCAGCTCTTTTCTGGGCCTGTTATTAACCTTTTGGAAATGAAGTCCTCAGTGCTGTGATGCTTGTTCCGCCCTGTTGCTGGTCTCAGAACTTCTGTGCTGTATACTCTGATGGTGGAGGCCCTGTTGGTGGCCAAAATTAGTGAGCTGGAATATTGGGGTTGTAGAACTGGACAAGGAGACATTTCTTTCTTTTTCTTTCATAGATAAGCTTTTGCTCAAATCATCCAGGTATGATTGAAAGGAACAGAAAAATGGCCAATAAAAATATGATGCAAAAGGAATAGGAGGGGAGGAGATGTCATCATCATGGACATTTGGGGAACTAGGTTAGAAGAAGGTCTTTTTACTAAGTTTTCTGCCACGTCCAGAAATCACAACTTAATGCCTCAAATCTTTTGTTCTTTAAAAGGGGCCGGGGAAGGGTGAGTACAGTGGGTCGGCAAACCTGGAGAGCCTCTGATTCTAAGATTCTGTATGCGTTCTAGCAAGTGTTGAAACCCAGTGGATCATTAATGTACATGAGGCTCTAGTGTCTGTGTTCCTTTGTGTGTCTGTCCGTGTTAGTGTGTGTAGGGGGGAGGTGTTATAAGGCAGAGTGCTTAAATGCTTTGTTGCATTATGTTAATTCCTCGGCAGTGCAATCAAATTCATGTCGTAATTAAAGCTGTCAGTTGGAAGGCAAGCCAATCGCCACGAAAACACAGCATAACAAATGAAGTGAAATGATTCTGCGTGTAGCTATACAATGCTTCGCCAGGCATGAAATTAAATAAGTAATTTGATGTTGACATCAGAAATTGAAATGATACCCACTGTTCCCTCATTCAGTCAGACCTGCATAAACAATAGCTAGAACAAATATGCACAACAAAGCCCTCTTCTCCACCCAACTCCCTTAGTAATGTACAATATATATGCAAAATGAGTATAACAGAGCTTTCAGAGACCTGAAGGATGTAATTTTCTTTGGTATACAAGATAGATGATATGTATGTGGGGGTGGGGAGGTGGGTTTGGTGGGGTGTTTCTCCTTCTGGGATAAAATACATTTGCAGGAAGGAGGAAAAAAACAAACAAAATAAACAAATCAGAGTAATTGATCCTAAAATGAGTTCACCTCCCCCGGGCCTAACTCTAGCCTGGTGGAGACCTAACTTGGCTTTTGCCTTTCTCTGATCTGTGGAGGGTTGTGGGTGCCGAGAACAGGTGATGCTGTCACGTGGCTAATGGCTGGCATGAGGCGCTGTCTCCATGACTACTGTGGATTTCCCTATGTACTGCTTATGGGATCAGGAATGCTGCACAGTTTTTTTAAACCAAGTCCAGTGTGCAAGATCCCACATCTGTGGCACTGTGTTCTCCAGAGCTTGCCTCAAACACTGAGGTAAAGAAAGTTTTGCTCTGGGAACTACATTTAGGAGTGCCTTGAGGCATGCTGTCTTTGTTTGTTGAGGATGTAGTTATAGCTCTGCTCCTTCTCAAGCAGTTTAAAATCACAGGAAGAATCACATCTGCTGTATTTTGGGAGATGCTGAACTCATCGAAGCCTTTTTTCCCTGTACAGTCCATCCATTCATTCCTTTATTTATACATTAATTCAATAAATGCTTACTAAAGCATCCTGTGTGCTTGGCACTGCTCTGGGGATGCAATGATGAATAATCCAAGTGGCCCCTGGTGCCTATAGTTAACAGAGTGGGAGAAGGACGTGGCAGTGGATGAGCTAGAAGTGAACAGAATAACTGGGGCATCAGGGTGGAGGGTAGGCTGCATGTTGTTATTAGCTGCCATTGAGTTGGCCCCCGACTCACGGTGACCCCATGCATGATGGGACAAAACACTGCCCTTCTCCATGAGCAGTTGCTAGTCGGACTCTTGTGATTCATAGGATTTTCGTTGACTGATTTTCAGAAGTAGATTGCCAGGCCTTTCTTTCTAGTCCATCTTAGTCTGAAAGCTCCCTTGAAACCTGTTCAGCAACATAGCAACACGCAAGCCTCCACTGACAGGTGAGTGGTGGCTACCACTCATACATACCTCGTACAGTGTGTGAGGTGCATAGGCAGAGCATCGAACCCAGGCCTCCCACATGGAAGGTGAGAATTCTACCATTGAACTGGCAGTGGCTCATGATTCAGGCCACACAGGGAAGGCAAAACCTGAGCTCAGCCCACTGGGGAGAAGGCCTGCTGGTGCCGGGTCACTGAGCTGAGACTGAAGGCTGACTCAGCATTATCTATCTTTGCATTTCAAGCTTATTTGGGGCCTCTTTTATTCACAAAGAGGATGCTAAAAAAGTACAGAATTCGTAAGAAGAGGTTTTAGGGGAAAGCAAAATCAACCATACAAATAGACAAGTTTAAAGCACAAACCATGTCCTCCTCCCCACCCCCCCTTTTTTTGGCTTGTTTTCTCAAAGTGAAGAAGTGATGCCCCGCATTCCTTTTGGATTATTATTGTTTTAGTTCCCTGTGTGTCAGAAGTATGGCAGCCTACATGGGTAATTCTTGTGACTAAAACATTCAGAAAAATGGTGCTTTTCATTCCTTCCCTTTGCCCACACATTCTTTGCATTTTAGACTACTAATTATGTTTACAAAATGTCTCATTTTTGAAAAGCGCCGTGTGTGTGCTAACTGGTGCCTTTAGGGAATAAACTGGCGAGTAGGTCAGACACCGGAAAAGTCATCCAAACCCGCTGGGCATTTTATTTTCAAATCAGTCTGGGCCTTTTCCTCTCGCCTGCCCCTTTGCGGCCACAAAACTGAGTAGCTGGAGACCAGGGCACTGAATGTCAGCAAGCCAGGGAGGCCGGCTGATGTGTGTCTGTTTAGTCTCAGTGCAGGGCGAAATGCCATCATTAATTCATTACCCAGCTGCCTGTCAAATAAATTGGCAATTACATCCACCACAGAAGCTTGGAATTCAGTAAATAGCACGTTAGCGTCTCTGAGTTGTTGAGAGACGTAAAGGGGAAAATTAAGCAACATGGTGTTTGTATCAGTAGCAGACGACAAGGGGCAGAATACACTGGTGATGTGATCTAGTGACGAAAAGCCTTCGAAGGGCTGGTAATGAGCTGTGTGGATTGGAACGTGTTAAAAACCATTGCTGATTTTCCACTTTGTCTTTATGCTTTATTGCAGAGTTCGGCTCCTTCCAGCTTGGGAACAGGCTACTTCGTAAGTCTATCGCAACTTCCACTCCTGTGCCTTGCGCTGGCATTGATTTACCTCTAATGTGAATGCTCATTAGGATTGAAAACATCTAAGAAATCCTCTCGTTTTCCTAAAGAGCAGACTGATATCCCTCCTTTTAATAAGAATTCTTTTATTTTTAAAAGACTCAGTCTGCTGGGCCCTCAGGCCCGTAAGTCAGTGTGACATAGGTGCCTGGTTCCCAGCACCCAGGGCATGTGCTCCTTACCTGGCAGTGGAAGGGAGTAGCACACCTTTGTGGGTACAGGGAAGCCAGTTTGGCTTGTGCCACGTTTCCTCAGTAGGTATTTATTAGTGAGAACTGCCACGTGGAGGATGGAATTCAGGTGATGCATTGAGGTGTATATTCACTAACAAGATCTCTTGAAGAACTTAACCATGTATACAATGAATAGTTATTTTTAAATTTTGATGAGAGGTGGTATGTTAATGGATATTTTCCCTTACAGTCTGGGTTGGTGGGAAATTCCTTTGGTAATCATTAGACTTTCATTTTAAGAAACAGAGGGGTATTATTTTATTTCTGAACCTTATTCTCTATCCTTGGGGAAGGGTAGGGGTGGGTGACATTCCTCAGGGATTATCACAGTATTTCTCATTCACAGAAAGTGTATCACTTAATTTCTTTTATTTATAGTAAAATTACCCTTTTTGGATTCCATAATCCTTTTCAAGATCAATCTGTCTGTCTGTCTGTCTACTATCTATCTATCTTATCTACCTATCTGTCTATCTGAAAACATGCAAGGTAGAGGTGTTTGTGGTGTTTACAGGAATCTCATTTCTGTTCTGAATGATGAACACTGATAATCTAACACCTACGTAGCATTTTCTGAGAAAATAAAACAAAGTGGAAAATAATTACCGATTCAGTTTAGTTGTTTTTAACATTCTTCACTCTAAAATGCTAATTACTCTGGTTTTCTTCTGCCCACACATTTTTCTCCATACATTTACATTAAATGTATTAAAACCAACATAATCTCATTGAATAATAAGCCTTTCCAAGCTTGGTAGAAGCGGTATTTTCTAGATGTTGATTTTTTTAATCTTAATTTATGATATGAGGGGAAAAAAGGATAAAGCTGATTTGGTATCTGCTTAATACAGTTAGCACACTGTATTCCCTTATCCTTGCTCCTGCTTACTGTGGCTGAATATTCATGCATGCAGAAACACCCAGGATGCATTCAGTCTCCTGCTTTAGCAGTCGGAATAACAGAAGCGGTCCCATCTGCCATCCCTTCACACCAGGCTGGATGTGGGTTGATATGCTAGAAGTAAAATCTGGAGACTGCTAATGTGTCTTCTCTATCCAAAAGCTAAATGTTTCCCCCTTGCCATCTTCAGCAGAAATGAGGCCAAAGCCCCTACCTTAGCCCTTGACCTCTTCTAGACTGAACATTCTTGTACTTTTTTATTGTCAGTATGATCACCCTGAAAGAATAAAGTCATCTCTGGGAACATTGAGATTTTCATTGTGCTTTATGTCACTTATGTTTCTCTCTAGTTCCAGGAATGTTTATTTTTATTCTCTAATAATACATGCTTATGAGTAAAGAGGCTTTATGAATCTAAAATGATTTTTTTCACTTACATAGTGTTAGATGGGTATAAAAGTTTTTCCTTATTTTGGTAAAATTGCTCTTAAAATTATTTTGCTTATATAAAAAACCTATACTGTTATTAGCTTACATGGAGAAGATACATACCAGATGTATGCTTAGCTCTCAGCTATGACAAAAATGCCTTACTTGAAATGTGTTTCCAATAATGTGATTATTATGTTATCAAAGTACAAAATCTGTTGTATTATTGCCAAGCCCTCATCAAAAAGCATCTTCTGTTTCAACTTTCATTCCAAAATATCACATATAATACTTCAAGCACTCTCTTTCAGCACTGGTGAGTTTCACACCCTGAAATGGAAATGATATAGTCACAAGGTATTTTCTTACGTTTCATGCCAACACACCTTCTTTGCCCTGTGTTTGTGATCTGTGATGTGATAATAACCTTTTACTTGTATCTGTAAAGAAGGTTCAGTGTCAGGTAAGTGGAATGGTGATGTATTGATTCTATCCCTAATCCTGTTCATCTCTTTGAAATTTGAACAGAGGCAAATCACCTGCAGAGTCAATGAGCTATATTAATGCAGGTGAACCACATGTGAACTCTGTATGAGAAAACTAAAAGCACACACCTAGTGGGTTTAACAACCTGGAACTGTTTTCTTCAACAATCTCCCATATTCCAACATCACTCTCTAACCTCAGAATCTCTTTTTGTTTAGATTTTATGGTCTTACAGAGATTTTCATGAACTGTGGTAAAATGCTGATCAGTATGTACAGTAATAAAACAGACACTCAACTTGAGTGTGTCGTGTGTATGCACCTATACACACACGCACGCACACGCACACACACACACACAGCCCTTAGCCAGGACCAGCATGTTCCACTTTCTTTCAGGTCCTTTTAAATTTATCATGGTGTTAAGATAAAGGGTTTGAAGGAGAAGGCTTTGTTTTTGATCTGGTTTTATTTGTTTATATCTCCTTGGTTTTGTGTTCCATAGATGTCTGCTTAGGTCTGTAACTTTTCCAATCTATTTAAAAGCATTAGAGTTGAGACATGGGAACAGCAGCTAAACTCAGTGTTTACATAAGCATATTGCAAAGAATTCTTAAAGCAGACAAAATAGAGAGGGATTGGAACAAACTTTTCACATTTGTGAGAGCTTTTGAATAATGTGGGTGTTATACACACAGAGACATACGCACGTATATATTCATTACATACTCAAGCCCAGCTCATATTCTAAATATAAATGAAGTATAGACTAGTTGGAATCGATTTGCTATTTTCTTTGGCAAGAGTAATAAAACTTGTTGGAGTGTGTGTAGGCTTTTCTTTTTATTTTTTTTAACATTAATGCACTGAACACATTTTCTTTTCAATTTAAATGTTCTTGGCTCTATTATCTTCTCATGCCTGTATTTGAGTTTCGTTATGTGTAGTGTATAATTAAGAACATAGAGGCAGAATGAGCTGGAGTTGAAACCTGGTTCTGTCTGACTAGTTGTGTGAGCTTAGGTAGGTTATTTAGTGTCTCCAAATTTGTTTCCTCATCCATGCCTATCTCATAGAGTTGTCGATATTAAATGAGATAAAATATTTAACAAACATAGCACAGTACTCAGTAATCACAAATAGTAAATATTGTCTTCTGTTACTGTAATCTCCTGATGTTTGGTGGTGGATGGCATAAACTGAGTCTCATTAAATGACTATGTAGTGTCCTGATGATAGAAAATTACCATCAGAAATTAATGGTACGAAAGTAGGTTTTATAATTTGTGCTTATAGGATAAGATTATTTTATTCTCATTGCAATCTTGTAGCTTTCTCAGGAGACTGTGTTTTTATGTTTGGTCAGCTGTGTACCAATCAACTCAATATTTGAACATAAAACAAATATCGTATCCATTCTCCATGATCCTCTATGATCATGTTGATGTTGGAATGAACTGTTATATGGGCTTTCCACATGTTATCGTTTCCCCCTTTAATTTGTCTGTAAACCCCTTGCCATTGAGTGACCCTATAGGACAGAGTAGAACTGCCTCATAGGGGGTTTCCAAGGAGCAGCTGGTGGATCCGAACTCCTGACCTTTTGGTTAGCATCCTGAGCTCTTAACTGCTGTGCCACCAGGGCTCCTTAATTTGTCTGTGTAAGTTGTTTATTTTCTCCCTGAGACTAAGAAGCACTTGAGGCCTTTAAAGACTGCCAGCAGCAAATAGGGCTGGGCTGGGAGGTTAGGGAAGGCCTGTTCAAAACATCAAGTTGTATGAGGTTGTATCACATGGTTCCTGCTCTCTGACACCAGAAAGAAAAGTTACTGTCCTCTGATACCTGAAATGAAGTACCTGACAGCATTAGAATGAGAAGACCAGGGGAACACCTCATAATGGCCTGTGGTTGGTAGTGTCGTTGCAGGAAAAGTCTGGGCTTATTTTTACAAGTACTTGTCTCCATATGCCAGTAGTCTGGAGTTGCTATTGGGGTGGCCTATGTTCCAGGCTGAGCTTGAGCCCTGGTATAAAGGAAGTAAAGCCTTACTTTATTCAGGCAACATGTCCTGCCTGCTTCTCTGGATAATCTTCAGCCTTTTTCTAGCTAAGATGTTTAAAAACGGTCTTATTTAAAAAGGCTTTTATTATCTTCAGCATTCCAGATGTTGAACATATCTTCAGCCTTTTTCTAAGTAAGTATCTTAGGCTTATAGACTCATTTAGCTTGGCCTGCTTTTGTAAACTCCAGTGATTTTTTTTCTAAAGGGTTCTCAAGTAATAATTTTCAGTTTCCTCCAATGGATCACATCTAGTAAAAGACCTGCTTAGAAGTTATCAAGGAAACTCACCCATTTCTATTTAGAGATCTAAACTTGCATATTATATAATAAAGTGGAACTGTGTAGTATGATACATCTTAAAATGTGATTTGTGTAAGTTGTTTATTTTCTCCCTGAGACTAAGAAGTTTTTCTGTGCAGTTGAATTACTTAAGAAGCTGTGTTGATAGTGCTGGTAACAGACAGTAGGTATAAAGTATTGACCTGCGGCTTTCCAGTCAGATTTATAAAGGTCATAAAGGGAACAATTTCTTTGCCTCTTTGTAAGTTTTTGACTTCAGATCCTTGAAATACCTCCTTTTTCCCTTCCCTGTAATTTGTATAATTCCCAAAACTGATTTGTGGTTTTTTTTTTAACCATGGTTGTGTCTTTTTTACTCTCAGAGTGGATTTTGCTGTCAGGAGAGAGGGGATGAGTTTCTTTAAAAAGACTGGGCTTTTTTTTTTCTTTTTTTAATAGAATAAATTATTTAGAATACTGAGCTTTTCTTTAAACAGATACCTCTGACTTTTTGTATTTCTGTGAGTATCAAGCACCTTCTCCATCGGGAACTCTTCTAGGTAATGGATTATAGATATGAAAAGATATAGTCCCTCCTTCAAGGAATTTAGAGTCTGCCTTAAAGCCAGATGCTTGCCTTCCTTTGTGATGCTTTTAAACATTTCTGACATATTTTGTTTAAGAGGGTTTGGGCTTTCCAAAGTAGCTAAGACTATTTATGTTTCTATGGGTTGTTATTTCAGAGGTTCAGTTACATCAACCTGACCTTGACTGCAACCCCCCCAAAACAGAAGATAGACTTATTTTCCTCCCCACGTGCTGGTACTTGATGGTGATGTGGGAGAGGATTCTTCAAGTACTCATTCATAAATTTTGAGTATTTATATTTAAAGTAAATACTGTGTAGTATTTTGAACATGTCTCCCAAATAAGACTCTAACATTTGTATTTATTAGTAATTAACTCTGAGTAAATGAATTATTGGCCATCATTTACTTATTGACAAGTTTCCATTATGATGGAAGCATTTTTAAAATTCAGAGTTCCAATTCTTGGGGCTTTTGGACTCATTCATAAAGATTGAGTTGGAAAACAGCTCACCAGATGGAGAGTTCAATTCATTTTAACTTGCAAATACATATTAAACATCTACTCTTAGTTCCGGATAATAAATAAGATGTAAGCTTGGCCCTTAAGACTCGGGTACACAGTTGAATTTGATTCAAGGCAACCTTATAAGCCTTATGAGAGAAGTATAAGTAGAGCACTTGAGACTACCCAGTAGGATTGGTTAATTGTAGGAGGCTTCAATTATGCAGACCATGATGGATGTTTTGATTCTCAACAGGTAAAGAAAGGATGGAACCAAGTTCTAAACAGAGGGAGCAAGAAAGACAAGCTCAGAGAAAATAGCATAAATGGGTGTGGAATTGGTTTGATTATAGTGTATTTCTGGAAGAGAGTAGCACTTAAGGTTAGGAATGTTGGCTGATTACAGGGAATGTGGAATAAAGCCAGGGAGGGAGTTGAGTGAGTGGGAACGAGATGCTTCTTGGTAGAACCGAACTTGACTTAGTCACTTGTTAAAATTTGGATGAGGAAGAAGTCAAACTAAGGGTCGATGAGTATGATGCGCTTGCCTGAATATAGGAATCCCAGGAGGAGGAGATCTGCTTTTAGGAAGATAATGAGTTTATACAGTAGAGTAGGTAGTTGATAATTTAAGTGTGTATATCTTCAATTACATGGTGGCTGAAATAAATATTGCCACCAACATTAAAATTTATGTTAATTATATTAAGTAGTACTTTGTAAGAATTTCAGTGTGTCCTTCAAATTCAAGCTTACGCTTGTCACAGAAGACCCTTGAAATCTTATTGTGTAATTTCTCAGAGTGCCCCGTAACAGTTAGCCAGTGAAGCACCAGTGGAGATTTGAAACATTGGCCTCACGGACACCCTGCCTCCAAAGTGAACACAGCATCACTAAAACATTTTATTAGGGAATATTTAACACATATAGAAGATTTGCCATGAATATGTTGTTTAATTACAGTAATGAAACAAATACCTTGGAACCCATCACCCAACTTAAAATCCAGGACATTACCAGTGCTTTTAAAACTATTTGTGTACTGAGCAGGAACAGTTTGGCCAATGAAATCAGTTGCTTTTCCTAATGGTAAAAAGTTGCCAACTTTGTGAGCTGTAACCTAAATTGTATTTGCCTCCTATAAAGTAACAAAACCTGAATCTACACTAAAGTAGCTGTTTTGTTAGGGTTAGGGACCATCAATCTTAGGGAATTAATCTTATTTATACTGGAGGCTTGATTTATACCAGTACCAGGTGTCTGCATTCTGACAGACTTCCCTATATAGGCACAAATAAACTCTCTAATTTTAAGGGCCTTAGACTGAAAGTATAACTGTATTTTCCATTTCCAGTTCTCATTCTTTTTGTCATGACAAAATATTCTAATATTGTAATTTGGGGAATAGGATCAATGAGCTGTGAGCAGACACACCCTGATTAAGTGAACATTACAAATTAAGCTCCGGTGGAAGACAGTTAATCATTTGTAGAAGCTCCGAATGGGATGATCTTCTAGCTCATCTTGTGGAGATTGTCTTCTGCCTCCCACCATTTTTAGCTTTAACTTTCTCATTGAGTACAAGGGGATTAAAGAATTTGGTGAATAGGTTAATCAGATAAGAAAGGATCAATGGGTGTCCAATCTCATCTCGTGTTTTCTCGACATTCATGTGAGGAAATAGGCTAATTATTTTTAAATGTTTGCTATCTACAGGGATGTTTGTTGATGTTGCTGCAAACTTCAGTAAAAGAAATAAGATGAAAACCCAGGTGCTCTTGATGATTGTGGGGCAGTAGCCCTCAGCCCATCTCCTTGTCCTCTCCACCCCGCTTCCTGACCCTTCACGTGTTTCTGAGAAACTAACCACTGGACTAGATAATTGCTAAAAGGCTTTTGGTTCCAATATTCCAATATGTATGGTTCTAGCTACCTTATACTTAGTTGTTTGCCATGTAGATCAGTGTTGCTCCCGTTCTTTACTGCCTTTTGAGCCACAGGAATGCAAGGTCATAGTCTTCTTTTCTGTGTAATGAACACTGCTTTTCAGTGTCAGCACTGAAAGCGTTCTAGAATTTGATTGAGTGGCCAAGTCTGCCTTTCTTTGAAATTAATAAATAGTAACAAGTAATGTTTTATATTTGCGTTACTTAGGGTTGTTGTTAGTTACCGTCAAGTCTATTCCAATTCATGGTGACCCATGTGTGCAGAGTAGAACTGGTCTATAGGGTTTTCAAGACCGTGACCTTTTGAAAGCAAATTTCCAGGCCTGTCTTTCGAGGCGCCTCTGGGTGGATTTGAACTGCCAACCTTTCGGCTAGTAGTTGAGCACTTGACCATTTGTGCCTGTAACGTTTGAGTGGAAGTAGTAGTAATAGTGGTGTTGTCAGAAGGTTCTAACTTCAGGGGGGATGATGATCAGAATCAGCCCAAAGCTGATTCCCATGAGGTGGAGGTCAGACGTACCTCCAGTCTCCAACCTTTTTTACCATTCCTCGCAAGGCACTCTCTACTTCTCTGCTGGTTCAGTAATCCGTTGCAATGGCCACATAGAAATCACAGACCATACTTAGAGTTAAGTGGTTTATTAAGGTATGGGATACAACCTGAGATGAGGATCAACAAGGCCTATAACTCAGGATCAGGATCAGGAACCATGTAGCCAAAGTCTCCCTTCTTCAGTGCAGGACAGCTCTCTCATCTCCTTTTGGCCCTGCTGTCTGTCACTGCTGGCTCTGCTTCTGGGCCCCTTCTAGGCCTGTCCCTTTCTTCAGTGTTATAGCCCTTGACCGTGTTACAGCTCTTTCAGGAGGTTCACTGCCTCTTCTGTCTCTGCTCCTTCTCTCTTCTTTCTTCCTTCTGCTTTTTCCTGCTGCTTCTCTTCCTCCTTCTTTCTGTCTCAAAACCTTTGTGAGGCTAGCTGCTTATAAATACAATTCCTTTACAATTTCAAGGCATGGTACTCCCACTAGAGCCACAAACTGACCAATCCCTCTTGGTAGGCCACAGACACTTCATTTGTATAGTAGGCTGCAACTCACCTCATTTGCACAGCTTATTGACCAATCCCTGCAAGGTGTGTACCAATCACAGGGCAGGCTGCAGCCCAGGACCAGACAAAAAGTATCAAAACCAAGTGGTTTTCAGCTTACCCAGGAAATGTCAACCAACCTGGACAAAAGTAACAACTCTGGGGTAGAAGACTAGGGTAAAGGTAACTCCTCAGGGTTTAGAGGAAAAATCTCTCAAGCTGTTGTTCCAAAGAACCAAGGAAAAAGGCCACATAAAGGAACTCATTTCACCACAGTGCCACCCAGGTACATAGAAATGTCGAGGCTGTAGGCTTCTTCTGTTCCATAGCCTGCATATCCTCTTGGTCATAAAGACAAGTCAGTAATGGCTTTAGCACAGTGCATGGGCCATCTCAGAAGGACCAGATAGGTCACTGTCATGGAATTCTGCAAATAATTTTATCTCCATTTTAGCTTTTTTTTTTCCCCTGACACTGGCATTAAGGAAGGTTGTTTCATTCCTGTTGGAGATTTCCAAATTAGAGAAATGTTGAATTAGTCGCTATGAGCTATACCACATGGGCCATTGGCGGTGTTGGATCCTGAGATTGACTTTGACTACTCACACAACTTTATTTTGATAGATTTAATTGACCTGGGGTTTTATTGACATCAGTCACAATCTTTCAGATCAGAGGACTCATTCCTTTGCTCAACTGCGTTAAAAAAATATTTTTGCCTGAAATTGTAAATGAGATGCCTCCCAATCCACTGTATAAGAAACTTATAGCTTGGTGAAACACCCAGAGTGTCATTGGAAAAGAGGTTGAAAAACACAACTGGGGCTTGTTAAAGAGGAGAAGTGCTATTTTAACTCCCAGTGTCACATTCTCCTATAGTCAGCTCTAGCAGTAAACAAGAGTTATTGGAGGCTTAGCTAGTTTGAGACACTTCACTTATCTCCCAGTACTTGACTTCAGAAGCTAAACATTTAAAATGCCTTTTGCTGGTGTAAAAATGTTTATCCATTTAAAATACAATGCTGTTTTAACAAAAGCACCCTGGTGACAAGCTGTTTAGATATAGCACAGTTAATAAACTGTCAGGTCCTGCACACATACACTTGAAAAGACCAGCACAGTTACCCAAGGCTTGGCATTATAAATCACTGTTAACAAACCTTAATTTGCTTAGCAGGCTAATGAATGATGTCCAATTTTCTTTTAGTAATTAGCTCCTGTGATAGTCATGTTAGAGGAACCTGCCTTATACTACATTTAATCTGCGCTCTGAAATCTTTGGTGTCTGGTTTGCAGAGGGAAAAAAAAAAAAAAAACTTTCAGACTTCTTTGCCAACTCCCTGGTGATAAATCCAGTTGCAAGATTGTGGCTGTTTTCAAGTGGGAGCATCGCCAAAGGTGATGACCATCTATAAGGCTCATAAACTAATGTAGTAGCAAATTTAGAATGGAGTGGTGAAACCAGATAATTGCAGTATTTCCTGTCTAAATATTCTGCTGTGTGCAGTGGCCTCTGATTTTAAGGAGACATTAAAAATGCAGCAAGGCATAACAGCTGTGGTTCATAGTGTCCTCCTTACATTTCGTATGTTCATCACATCTCATAAAGTCTTGTGCAAGCCGGCAAATGACTGTTTATATATACAGCTGGACTGTCCCAGAAGGAAACTGGGGGCAGTCTGAATCATGCAGGTGGCATTACAGAGGCCCACCAAAGATTCATCCAAGCCCATGGTGTGCCAAGTTTCTCTTATTACTCCCAAGCGTTCTGTTTCCTTTTAATCCCCAAAGAGAACATTCCGTTTCTACATTTTGCAAGAGGTTCCCATCAATAATCTACTTTTCCTGTCTTTTTGGGAAATAGGTTTAATTTGCCAAGGGAAGGTAGGATGGTATCCTGTGCAGAGAAAAAAAGAGATGTAAACCCAAAGGTACCGAAGAAATTTGGTTCCCTGAGAATTTTTTAAAATACACTTTTTAATAACTTTGCAGAGGAACTACCTCTGTGGCATGTATGCAAACCTGGTTTCTCTGAAAAAGAGAAGCATTAACTAGAACATTCTGAGACGCAAAGGAAGTTACAGAGTCCAGTAGGTTCTTTTTTATTGTTATTATTGCAGTGTGTTCTTTTAATCAAATGTTAAACAGCTAAGCATCATGACGAAATGGAAGCCTTAAGCTGCATTTGTACAGGGGCATAATAGAGTCACAAGTTATTTTCATCTGTTGCTAAATTGCGAGATTTACTAATTTGTTAACTGAAGTAGACCTATTATTTTGGCTTTACATGGGTCAGAAAGGGCTTCAAAATTGGCCTGTCCAACCAGCATTCTGAAGCATAACCCAGAGAGGAGCCTGGAATTGTTGGGGTAGGCTAACAAGTAGGATTATGCCCTCTTTTATCCTGGATACTGTTTTCTGTTGGCGTAGTTGGAGATCACATCAGTTTTCCTGCTAGCTACACCACACTGTTCTCTTGTCTTGATGGCAGTGACTGTTAACTAACAGCAATTAGTCTTTTTCATAGGTGGTACTGTTAAATCCCTTTTCTCAAAAAATTCAGTCGGGTTTTCAGTTGTAAGAATTGGACCTTATTTTTTAATCTCTATTGAAGTTTGTCATGGTACACCTGGTCCATTATTCCTGCCTATTTAGAGTATGCCATCTGAAATATTGTTTCCGTCTTAGCTCCATGCTGGTGAAAATCCCCCGGTGCTATAAATGTACCTTTTTGATCTTCATCCCAGTCACTGACAATAAAATGTGACTGCTGCTAGGTTTTCCTTATTGCTGTCTTTGCAGTGACTCATCTTTATGGAATTTGATACATGCTGGCTGGCCATTATAGGTTCTCTGTATTTATTTCCATTAGTGATTTTAATTTGGGGTCTCACCAGAAATCAGACATTCTTCCTGTCTTTTGTTTACCCATAGACACACTGGGAAAGGGCTTTGAAAGAATCTTTGGACAAGCTTAGTATACTGACCCCTCCCCCTTTTTTTTCCTAGTAATCTTATCTGCCAGTTACAAAAAAAAACAAACAATAACTGGACGTTCTCTATAGAGAAGTGTGGCAACCATTGTTCTGCTGCAGATAGGCAAAGTAATTGACTATTAAAATATGTGTCATAATTGACAACAGCAACTCAGATAGACATACGTACACAAATATTCACTGTAGTCACTGTAGCATTATTCACAATAGCCACAATTTGGAAACAATCGAAGTGCCCACCAGCAGATGAATGGATAAACAAAATGTGGTATATACATATAGGGAGGTATTATTCAGCTATAAAGAGAAATGAAGTTCTGGTGCATGTTATGACATGGATGAACCTTGAAAACATTATGCTAAGTGAAATAAGTTAGACACAAAAGGACAAATAAGGGATCGTACTTACATGAATCATCTAGTACAGGCAAATTCATTGAGACAAAAATTAGTGAGACAAAAAGATCAGAGGTTGGGGCAGAGGGCATGGGGAGTTTATACAGCCACTGAAAACCCTATGGAGCACAGTTGTACTCTGAAACACATGGGCTTGTGATGAGTCTCCTAGTCCATCTGCATGGCAGCTCCACACCCTCAGCCCCGTCAAGCCCTGTTCTTCTGCCCCTTGGACACGGCAATGCCGACCCCTCAGCTTTGGGCAGCGGATCTGGCTGCATCCTGCTGGCACTCGTGAAAAGGAGCCCCACACTCTGGAACCGAGCTGATGAAAATCTGACTCCTTTGAAACTGTCTTAGGTATCTAGTGCTGCTATAACAGAAATACTACATGTGAATGGCTCCGACAAACAGAAGTTTATTCTCTCACAGTCTAATAGGCTAGAAGCCCAAATTCAGGGTGCCAGCTCCAGGGGAAGGCTTTCTCTCTCTGTCGGTTCTGGAGGAAGGTCCTTGTCATCAATCTTCTCCTGGTCTAGGAACTTCTCTGCGCAGGAACCTTGATCCAAAGGATGCTCTCTGCTCTCAGCGTTGCTTTCATGGTGATATGAGGTTCCCCACTTTCTGCTCGCTTCCCTTTCCTTTTATCTCTTATAAGATAAAAGATGATGCAGGCCACATCCCAGGGAAACTCCCTTTACATTAGATCAGGGATGTGACCTGAGTAAGGATGTTATATCCCACCCTAATCCTCTTTAATATAATTTGATCTTGCCTCAACCACAGGCAGAGATTAGGATTTACAACACATAGGAAAATTACATCAACCACAAAATGGAGGACAACCACACAATACTGGGAATCATGGCCTAATCAAATTGACACATATTTTTGGGGGACACAATTAAATTCAAGACAGAAACCTAGGAGGCTGTGGCCCCACGCTTTGAAACCCCAGGTGTCTTGGCATTACCCTTTGAGATTGAGGCAGCTCTACTTCCTGTGTTCCTTGTCTCTTCAGCTTCTGCTTCCTGGTTCCTTGGACTCTCAGCCCCTCAGACCTCGCTGCCCGTGTCTGCCCTGCTGGGGCAAGTGATGCAAAGCTCTTTAGCTCCACTGATAAGTGCCTGGCAGCACCCCACTTCACCAGTAAACTGGCTGGAAGGCACTCAGCTCTCTCGTTCCATGAGTCGGCTCCAGCGCTGCCTTGCACTAGTCTCCTGGTTCTGCTGCTGCAGTTTCTCTACTGCTGCTTCTCACCGTCTCCTGCCATCTCCAGTGTAACAGCTCGCCTCACTTCCTTCTGAATTCTCACCAGAATTGTCTTTGATGTCCATAATTCCACCAACAGTCTCTTCAAGGCAATCTAGGCTTTTACTATTAGGCACTTTAAAACTCTTCCAGCCTGTAGCCATTCACAGTTTCAAAACCACTTCTGCATTTTAGGTATCCGTTAGAGCAGCACCTCATTCTCTCGGTACGAAATTTCTGTCTTAGTTATCTAGTGCTGCTCTAACAGAAATACCACAAGTGGATGGCTTTAACAAACAGAAATTTATTCTCTCACATTGTAGTAGTCTAGAGGTCTGAATTCAGGGCGCCAGCTCCAGGGGAAGGCTTTCTCTCTCTGTCAGCTCTGGAGGAAGGTCCTTGTCATCAGTCTTCCCCTGGTCTAGGAGCTTCTCAGCACAGGGACCCCAGGTCTAAAGGATGTGCTCTGCTCCTGGTACTACATTCTTGGTGGTATGAGGTCCCCCTGTCTCCCTGCTTGCTTCTCTCTTTTGTATCTCAAAAGAGATTGACAAAAGATACAACCTAATCCTGTAGATTATGTCCTGCCTCATTAACATAACTGCCTGTAATCCTGCCTCATTAACATCATAGAGGTAGGATTTACAGTACATAGGAAAATCACATCAGATGACAAAATGGTGGACAATCACACAGTACTGGGAATCATGGCCTAGCCAAGTTGACACACATTTTTGGTTCAATCCATAACATCCAAATTATTGCAAATTCTGAATTGGTATGGCCATTAAATTAATGGAGTATTTGTCTTATTCATCTCTGTACATTGACCATCCTCTCATTATATTTCCTTCATCTTTCAAATCAGAGGTTGGGTCAGTACGTACTAAAGGAGCCCTGCAACATAGACACATCTGTGGATGTGCTGGTAACTGTTTTACAGCCCATTCTGGAATGATGCATGTTTAGGGACTATTTGTAGAAGTCAGGGTGCCAGTTATTCCCAGTCTGAACACTGCCTTCTTGAACTTGCTTCAGCCTACAATCACTTAAGTTCTTTAACTCAGACTGTTAGCAAAGAAGGATAAAACCTACTGTGCAAAGCCAGCTATTTGTGTCTTACATAAATTGGTCTTCTTTAGCCCCTTCTTACTAAAAGCAATCCTGGTCCTTCTTAGCTGGGGGAGTCATTAGAGGTGGGGATCAGTAATGCTTCCTCTTGTTGGGTTTCCCTAATTCTCATGTCTCAGTGCCTGTGCTAGCCCTTGATGGTTGATCACTGAAATTTTGAGACACCCTTTCAGTGCTCAGAGTATAAGATGTTACTACTCTTACAGCAAAAATAAAAGAAAAAATCTGCCTCGCTTCTTTTCCTGCTGTGATGTGTACATTGTGTTATTTTCTGTTGCATGTGATTTTTCTTCAGCTGCCTTTCTGAGTTTCATTGATCATAATTTTACTATTGGATCTTTATAACTATTTTTATGTACTACTGTGTATTTGTTTATGACATACTTACATATACATGCACATACATGAATTAAGAAATTTACATATATTAATTATTTAATTCACACAGTAATCTTATGAGGTTTAAACTGTTGTTGTTCCCATTTTACAGATAAGAAAACTGAGGTCCAGAGAGGATAAGTAACTTTCCCAAAGTCACACATG
Organism: Trichechus manatus latirostris; assembly: GCF_000243295.1. Taxonomy (NCBI): domain Eukaryota; kingdom Metazoa; phylum Chordata; class Mammalia; order Sirenia; family Trichechidae; genus Trichechus; species Trichechus manatus. The sequence goes on from NW_004444013.1 coordinate 6,030,659, forward strand.
TAGTAAGGATTTGAGTTGAGATTTGAATCTAGTAAGTTAAAACTATCCTGCCAAGAGGGCTAAATACTTATTTCACACTGAGCAGCCAGGAAAATAGGATCTGCTCCCCGCCTCCCCCTGCCCCAGTTTTTTAGGAACATAATACCCAATGGTGAGTCCTGTCTACAAATATTTGTTTTACTTCCCTTATTAGACAGTAGTGCAAGTAGGTCCTTGTAGTCTGTTTATTACCTTTTAAGACAAGCATTAAACCTTACCCCCACCCCCCCAAAAAAGGTTTTATAAATGTTTATTGATACTTATATGTAATTGGATGTATAAGCCAATGCAAATAAAGCCTGACTCATGACAGGGAGTGGACTAGGCCAAGACCTTGGTTTTCCAAAGCTTTTTGCCTTTGTGAATGGCCTGGGAAACTCTTCAATACTTTCACTTTAAGGCCCCCCACCCATGACCAACCCAGGAGTACCTGATTTGTTTGTTCAGGTGATTCCAGACGAGTCAGCCAGAAGGTGTACTTATACATAATGTCATTTGAAAGCATCCTTAGCAGCTGTAATTACCACCTCATTTAATAATAAGCACATTTGTGTTAGCAAATTTGTGTTAGCAAATTTTTATCTGCCTGTTTTTTTTTCTTTTACTGTCATATAACTTGCCCAAGACTCATTTAGATATTTGATTTTTCTGTCTGCCCTTTGTTTGGTTGATCATTTTTCTGCCACGTAGTTACTCTCTTATATACTCATGTAAAGACTTGCCATGGCATTCTGGGTAGAGTGCTTTAATAATTGGGGACAAGCAGGAAAAGGTCCATGTTGGTACTTGGTAGAAATATTTCTGTAGGTTCACTTACTCCTCTGTTTGAGACAATTGCCCAATGAGTTTTTTTTATATTAGGTTACGTTTTTCAAAATAGAATTTGAATTTTTAAAACCCATCAGTTTCTACGTATGTAAGATTTCGTTTAACAACAAATAGCTTGTTTAATGATTTACTCCCAATTCCTTTCATCAAACTACTATTTTTACTCATTTTATTGTTTTCACTCTTCAGCAGTAGGCTCATTCTTGGTTCATTCATTCGTTTGAAGCAGTGGGATTATTTGTTTATTTCTCCTTTTCTCCCATCTTCTGCTTTCCAACCCCCACTCCCATTTGGTCCTGTAACATGATAAAATTGCAAACGTGAGCCTGAATAATAAAGGATCGCTTCACTGATTGCTAAACATATATTCTAGTGCTTTTAAACTCGTTTCAGGTCATCGTGCTGCCAATTAGTTTGATTACAAGCATTTAAGCTGTCACATATAAAGCCTTCCACTTCCAAGGGTTTCAGTTTCAAATCCTGAAAACTGAGTGCTCTGTGCTTCTCTGTGTACACAGTTCACTTTTAATATTTACAAGAAAGCTGTGCCTATTATAAAGATCAGTCACCATTTCAGAGCCTGGGTAAAATGTGTGCAATTTTGGAGCAGTGACCCAATTTTGTTAAAAATTTTGAAAACATGGAGATATGTATGTATGTAGGTAGGGGCTGTAAAAATCACTTCTTTATTCTAAGTTTTGGATATAGTACACAGTTGCAAATCATGAAAACTTCAGGATCTAACATCATTTGGTGACTGATACTTTGTCTGTGAGAGTGGAAGACTTTTACAGAATTAAAACACGCAAAAGTCTCTAAAGCAACACCTTCAGCATAAGGCAAGCATCCAAGATGGTTTGGATATGAAGTAGTAAAATCCCCTAGGTAGAAAAGGTTTGTAGAGTTGATGGAGTTATTCAAAGGTGATAGTTTTCAAACAAAGAGTAAAACCATGACTCTCATACATGTATAAAATGTACACATTTTAAAGATTTTATTTAATAATAATGGAACAAGTTAGAAGTTATAAGTGGGTGAAAAGAGAATCCAAAGAACAGACACAGTGATAGATCAGTTATATTGAAATAAATGTGCAAATAGAGGCAAAACTAGCTTCTCGGGACGATAGTTCAGCCTCTACCTGACAGGACAGAATTTGCATGATTTTAGACAATCATCATTTTACATTGCTACCAGTTACCTACATCTTACTAAGTTGTAAAATTGTGCCCATGGCATCACAAAAAGATAATGCTGGAGAGTGTGCTATAGACAATGCATCATTTTTCCTTGAAACACAGACTATCTCCAGTGAGAATATCATTTAAAATGTTTCATTTCAGTTTACAAAAGCAGAATCTCCTTAATTGTTATGGGTTATAGATAGCTTTTTAAAAAAGAGAAAGGATGTTCTTATATATACATACATATATATATATATATATATATACACAAAATAGAACATTAAAACAACATCAACAATATTCCAAACAAAAACTATAGTCATTCTTCACAAGTTCATTCAGTCCTATGTAATTAATTCTCCACTGGATCTTGGATTACCAGGCTCATGAATCCATTTGCTTCTTGGCTAGAAAGAGTTCTGGGGATCCTGGCTCAGCCCACTGATAGGTCTTAAAGTTGTTTAAGAAATGACATCAGAAGCCTGTACCCAAGACTTTGAAGTGTTAGTTATTTGAAGCTCCTGGTACAGTCCTTGTCCCTGAGGGTCTGAGACAGTCCTTTGTTGAAGACCAGACCTCTGGCCTGTAGTGGAATGAAGAGGCTTCAGGGAAGCATCAGAGAAAAAAAGAAGAAAAAAAAAGATTTGTGAATGACAGGCTGTTAATTTATCACATAATTTCCAAAAGTGAAAGATCTGATGAGAGGTCACAGTAAGAATAATGCAATCAACAAGGAAATTTGGTTGTTTCTATGGCCTGCAAAACAAAGCTAATCTAAAAAAAATGTTTTTTTTTACACAAAATGTCATTAAAGGTAGCAATTAAGCCTATTTTCAAAGAAGACAGTGTTAAATTTGATTTGTAAAATTGAATGAACATAACAGTTAACATCAAGTTGACTCCCACTCATGGCAACCCTTGTGTCAGAGTAGAACTGTGCTCCATAGATGGGGTTTTTAATGGCTGAAGTTTTGGAAGTAGATTGCTAGGCCTTTTTTCTGAGGTGCTTCTGGGTTGACTTGAACCTCCAACATTTTGGTTAGCAGCCTAAAACATTAAACACTGGCACCACCCAGGGACTCTCCTGAGATGTAACATATTTCTGAGACTGTATATACCATATTTTATGCAAATAACATGCACTTTACATGGTTTTTTTGCAAACCATGCAACCTCTCCATGTGTTATTTTCATAAGTGTGCTATACCAATATTTTTTACATGTAGCTGACTTCAATTTCAATTTTTTTATGTCCTATGGATTTAATGTTACTAGGATAAAACTGGTCTCATGGAAACTTCATTTAAGGTAGATATTTTCTTGAACCAAATGCAACCAGTGGTGAACTGAACAGGCTCGTGATGGAAGTGGGACGCCATGTTGAAATGAGAGAGTATGAATGCACAAAGAGCTAGAAATTAGCAAGTAAGAAATGATCCTAGGCCTAAAACTATAAGAGCAAGATGTTTATATTTTATTGCTTACATAAATCTTAAACCAAAATAATTTTTGATTTTTAGTGTCTTTGAAATCAACAAATAATAGTCACCAGAAGAAATTACGTTTTCATCTTAAAATAGGCCATTTTAGTTTATTCATTGTCATTGTCATCATCGTCTGACTCCTGGGACCCTTCAAAGTCTGATCCTCATCACTGTCATTATTGAAATATCTCAGAGCTGAGTGCAGATGCTCTTCTGTGACTTCTGAAGTAGTGTCATCATTATCACTACTTTTGGCGTCTTTATCTTCATCATTGGTATTCTGCTGGCATACAATCCCAGCCATTCTGAAGCCATCGTGGATGGTTTCTGGGGTTATTTTCTCCCAAGCAGAACTACCCACTTGCAGACTTAGATGCATATGTCGTCTGCCTCAGTCATCCTGATGGTGTGAACCCATGAATCACAGACTGCATCCATTTCCCACTCTCTTCTCACAAAAGTCTTGAGTGGTGGTTGACCACTATGTCTAGCAGCTACAGCTTGCAGGTAAGGCCACCAGCTATTTTGAACATTTTTTTTTTTGGGGGGGGGGCAGGGGAACAGCCATGGTATTGAAAATTAGTAAAGACTTCTTTGAAAAGAATCCCCCCTGCCTGGCCTTATAACATTTATCTACCAATACTTGCATAATATCACAGTCCATCCATCACTTCTTATTACAATGAACAACCACACTGATAGGCAGTTTTTTGCAGGGTATGGTAACTATCTTAGTTTATCTAGTGCTGCTATAACAGAAATACCATAATTGGATGTCTTTAACAAACAGAAATTTACTCTCTCACAGTCTAGGAGGCTAGAAGCCCAAATTCTGGGTGCCAGCTCCAGGGAAAGACTTTATGTCTCTGTCGACTCTGGGGGAAAGTCCTTGTCATCAATCACCCCTTGGATCTAGGAGTTTCTCAGCATAGGCACCCCAGGTCCAAAGGATACACTCCGCTCCTGGCTTTTCTTTCTTGGTGGTGTGAGGTCCCCTCCTCTCTGCTTGCATCTCTCTTTTATGTCTGAAAAGAGATTGACTGAAAATACAACCTAATCCTGTGATTGTGTCCTACATCATTAACATAACTGCCTCTAATCCTGCCTCATTAACTCATAGAGGTTAGGATTTATAACACGTAGGATAATTACATCAGATCACAAAATAGAGGACAACCACACAATACTGGGAATTATGGCCTAGCCAAGTTGACACACGTTTCGGGGGACATGATTCAATCCATAACAATAACTCTCTTGAAAATCATCATGGGCTTTAATTTCACCCCACTTGCAGTTCAACCAAGGACTGCAGTGGAGCCAGCCCTCTTGTGCCCAGTGGTTATAATGGCTACAGTTTTCGTACCTGAAGCAGTTACAGTCCTAGTAACTGAATGTCAAAAGACATCAGAACCTCATATTAATTATGTCTATTGCAGAAATACCGAGTTCCGAGATTTCTTTGATGACAAATTCGCGGAAGTTGACCATGTTTTGCTTCCAGTTGTCCGGAGGTTGCTTGCTTACAGTGGTTCTCATTCTCACGGAAAGGCCATTGTTTTTCATGAATTTAGAAATCCCGGTGAAACCTTCCTTGAAATCTGGGATTCCTCTTTCGTTTGCCAGAAGCTTCGCTCTGATTTAAATTCCAACAGTAGAGACAGCTTAATTTTGTTCCCTTCAAGAAGTAATCCACTCTTTCAAGTCATTCTCCAACTCTGGCCATTTTGCTTTGGGCCCACAATATGCGCATTTTCATGGATTCATTTTCTCCAGCTCCTGTTTCTCCTTTCTCCATTCCTGAGTGGACAACTCTCCAACATTGAACTCTATTGCTGCCGCTCTGTTGTGTGTTTCTTCTGCCCTCGCAACAATATTCAGTTTGAAGTCAGCAGTGTAGGACTTGCATTTAATTCCTGCCATGTTCCCAAAGGGTTCTAAGATTTAGATTTATAAACTGAAAAAAAAAATGTGCACAATATAATCATTAACTGGCTGGTTCTAATAAAAAGATCACAAAATTCAAATGTGAGGTATACAAGAAGCAAGGCTCTTTTTATATGCTTGCAAGCATATGACTAAGATGATTTATGATCACTGATCAAAGACATTGGCACTAATAAGACAGAATTAGACTATGAAATAAGCCGATCTAACATAGCTTAACGGTTTCGCTTAAGATGATCTCGTAAGCTTTTCACATTCAGCTGTTGAGCCACGAGCAATCATGTATCAGTTTTGCTTTGTTTGCTCCTCCAATTAAAAGCTAGAGTTGGAAGACGACTGTGATAATTATGTCAATGCAGATTGAATTGAGCTTCCTGTTGATAGCTCCTTGGTGCCATTTTTGCCAGTGCGGGCTTTGCTTTGTTTACACTTCCAACTGATAGCACGGGATTTATGGACAGGCTTCATTAGGCTCAAGGTTCCGATTGATGACTCAAAAATGATGGGGATGTAATTATCAACTTAAATTAATAGAAACAAATGCATAGTTTCCATTGTTTATTTTCCGACTACTGGGGTACTACCGAACTTGATCCATGACTTCTTGACCATAGCTTATACCTTTATTATACACATATGATCAAATTCAACATTTTTGTACTATTGAATGAGGGTGAATGAAACTGAAATTCACTTCTGGAAATTTCATGAGACATGTGCGGTCTATGCATGGGTGCACTATGCCAGAACTGTTTTACATAATTTCATCATTTCTGTGCTTTATATGTGTATGTGCATGTTATTTACATGGGCACACTATTTACAAAAATATGATATAGAAACATGTATATATATATGTATACCAAGACTATACCAAACATTCTTACCAAGTAAGAATATACGAAGAATTTATCAAGAATATCTAGAAAATAACCCAATTTAAAAATGGGCAAAGGATATGAACAGGCACTTCACCAAAGAAGATATTCAGGTGGCTAACAGACACATGAAGAAATGCTCACGATAATTAGTCATTAGAGAAATATAGATCAAAACTACAATGAGATATCATCTCATCCCAACAAGGCTAGCCTTAATCCAAAAAACTCAAAATAATAAATGCTGGAGAGGTTGTGGAGAGACTGGAACATTTATACACTGTTGGTGGGAATGTAAAATGGTACAACCACTGTGGAAGTTAATTTGGTGCTTCCTGAAAAGCTAGAAATAGAAGTACCATACAATCTAGCCATCCCACTCCTTGGAATATATCCTAGACAAATAAGAGCTGTCACACGAATAGATATATGCACACCCATGTTCATTGCAGCACCGTTCACAATAGTAAAAAGATGGAAACAACCTAGGTGTCCATTAACGGACGAATGGATAAACAAATAATGGTATATCCACACAATGGAATATTACGCAACGATGAAGAACGATGAAGCCAAGAAACATCATACAATATGGTGGAAGCTGGAACTTATTATGCTGAGTGAATTTAGTCAGTCACAGAAGGACAAATGTTGTATAAGACCACTATTATAAGAACTCAAGAAAAGGTTTAAACATAGAAGAAGACATTCTTTGATGGTTACAAGGGTGTGGAGGGAGGGTGAGGGTTATTTACTAACTTGATAGTAGATAAGAAATATCTTAGGTGAAGGGAAGGACAGCATACACTACCAGGGAAGTCAGCACAACTGGACTAAACCAAAGCTAAGAAGTTTCCTGAATACAATCAAATACTTTGAGAGAGTAGCAGGGGTAGGGGTCTGGGGACCATGCTTTCAGGGGCCATCTAGGTCAATTGACATAACAAAGCTTATTAAGAAACTGTTCTGCATCCTTGGTGAGTGGCGTTTGGGATCTTAAAAGCTTGCAAGCATCCATCTAAGATGCATCAATTGGTCCGAACCACCTGGAGTAAAGGAGAA
>NW_004444013.1:6038180-6050895 GCF_000243295.1 Trichechus manatus latirostris
AAGCATGGCCCCTGGACTCTCTATCAGCCCAGAACTAAAACAATTTCCGAGGCCAACTCTTCAAACAGGGATTGGACTGGACTGTGGGACATAAATTGATTCTCCTGAAGAGTGTGCCTCTTAGTCAAGTTGATACAAGAGACCAAATGGGCAGCTTCTGTCCAGAGGTGAGATGGGAAGGCAGAGAGGGTTAGGAGCTGGTTTAATGGACATGGGGAATCGGGCGGAAAGGAGGACTGTGCTGTCGCAGAATGGGGTGAGCAATAAGGGTCATATAACAATGTACGTATGAAATTTTGTATGGGAGACTAACTTGAAATGTAAACTTCAATTAACTACAACAATAAAAAAAATTTTTTACTAGGATATGAGAAAAAGAATATCTAGAGATTTGGTCAGTCTACAGTAGGTCCTAAACATCTGTACTTTAATAAAACTGCATAATAAGCCTAATGTGCATTCCCAGTTGAAAACTGCTGGTGTAGAAGATGCTAGATTCAAATTAGAGAAATAAGGTTGTAACCAAGTAAACAATTTAAATAATGACTGAAATTATGACTAACAACACTATACTATTGCTTCCTTATTTTCTCATTCAAAGCATTCCTAAGACTCTGATGAAAATAGGAAAGCTTGATGGAGCTATTTCATACTATTTCCTGAGGTTAAGCATATTATGGAAAGCGAAGGCATTGACATATCACTAGGAACTTTACATTTAGCATACAATTTCTAAAATATTTATATGAATAATGCTCTATCTGTACAGATTTAACGTAAGCAGAATGAGCATTTCTTCTGCTTTAACAACTCTTGTTACGCCACTCATCCATAGTAGCATATCAAGAAGACCTAGCCATTTTTGCGTCTCTTTATAAGGTGAAAGAACAAATATTTATGATTTCCTTGGGAAATCTTAAAGATAGTTGCAGATGTAAAAAGTACCCTGAAAGTTTTGTTTAGTTTTGTCTTACTTCATTTTACATTTAGGATTCAGTTTTGGGAAAGCAAAAATCAAAAATTGTCAGGAGAGATGAACACTTAAAATAGGATCATGGGTGCCTGCGAAACAGTTCTTGGCTCTCCATTTGAAAGTGCCGCTAAAACATTTAAAAGTAAGCATAGAAGGCAATGTGATTGTAAAGAACCTCAATTCTTTTCCAAATAAGAAACACTTTTTTTTTTTTTAAATAATAAAGAAGAATAAAGTCAGCATAAAGGAAGTTATTCTAAGAAGTGGCAGAATCTTTACTATGTAGGCAGATTACATAGGAAAAAGAATAACCCTCCATATTACTGCCTTTCAGACTCAGATATTACAAGGTAAGGCAAATAAAGTTTGCTTTCCAAGTTTTGTCCTCATTATGCTCTCATATTTTGGAACAAACTGCCGCTTTACTTCAGGACTGATCTTAGGGGGTCTGCAGGGTCAAAACTGACATCACAGTATTACTAAGATAAGGATGACAGCACATGTCAGATGATGCCAGAAAAAAATGCATATCAGAAGACAGTGGAGCAACATCTTTAAATTACTGAAAGGAAAAGATACCAACCTAGAAGTCTATACCCAGTGAACTGTTAAGAGAATGAAAAGTCAGTCTACAGACTAGAAGAAATTTTTTGCAAAATATATATCTGATTAAGGTCTTGTATCCAGAAGATGTAAAGAAACCTCAACATGTCTTAATAAGAAAGCAACCCAATTCAAAAAACAGGCAAAGAGATTTGAACATTTACTTCACCAAAGAAGATATACAAATGGCCAAAAAAAAAAACACCTGAAAAGGTGTTCGACATCTTTAGTCATTAAGGAAAAGTGAATTAAAACCACAATGCTATACCATTTCATATGTATTAGAATGGCTAATATAAAAGAGACTGACTATAACAAATGTTGGAGAGGATGTGGAGGAACTGGAACTCCCCCACAATGTTGATAAGTGTAATAAGGTGCAACCACATTGGAAAACAGTTTCTCAGTTTCTTAAATAGTTAAACAGATACCCACCATCCGATCACATAAATGATACCATTCATATAAAATGCTGCAAAATGCAAATGAATGTATAGTGAAGAAAGTTAATCTGTATTTGCCTGGAGAGGTAGGTACGGGAGGGTTGGGAGGAAGGAATTACCAAAGGACAGGAGTAAACTTTTGGAAATAATGGATGTGTTCTTATCTTGATTATGATGTTGGTTTTACAGATGTACTCATATGTCAAAACTTATCACACTGTACACTTCAAATACGTGCTGTTTATTATATTTCAATCACACTTCAATAAAGCTGTTTTTAAAAAGATTTCTAATATAAACACTATGTTTCTGCAGTTAGTAATGACCTGGGATTTGTCTCCCATCTTTTCCTATCTTCCTGTGTTTTCAATACATCAACCTTTTGTACCCTAAAGCCTCTCTATCTCAAACAACTAAATACAAAAACCCAAGATTGTCAAATGTATGTTTCCATCAAAGAAATATCTCATGGTCCTTTGTTAAATGTTCAGAGATACATGATTGGACTTCATGAAGCAAATATGTCCTGTTTTATAAAATTAGGGGAGAGAAAACGCATACAAAAGAGCCCATTCCTTTTTTGGCGGCGTTTTATGTCAGAGCTCAAAATTGCTCTCTGATAAAATGTAGGCCACCAGATTGAATTACTTCATTGAACCACTGCTGTCCTCTGTTAATGGTAATTGCACAGATATAGCAGTCTTTCTCGGCAACATCTCAGATATTTACCTCCTACTGTTTTTCAATTCAAACCTTTGATGAAAATATTCCCAGTACTTCTTTAAAGCAGACATCCAACCGTCTTTCTTGACAAAAGCAAGGTTTCTAAATCAGATCCTAACAATTTCTGTCACAGCAGTCTATCCAAATCACCTTTTACCTATGTCACTGTGTCATTTCCTGAAGAAGAAAGTGTCCATCAGACAAGCATTTCTGTAGGTTTTTGGGCCTGGGAGGTTGGTGTGCCTGGAATGGTGGGAGCAGAAACAGGGAAAAAAATTTCTTCCTTTGACTTGAAGGAGGAGGATTTCAGTGATGGGTTTGCCTGTTCTAATAAACAAAATAGAGAGTTAGCACATTCTGGAGATACTTCATGTGAGGAGAAATGTTGTTTAGATATTTGTTTTTCTCAAGACAGTAGTGAGCAAAATGATTTTTAAAAGCTTTTACTTTTAAAGTATTGAGGTAATGAAACAAGGTTTATGTTTTTCATTCTTCTTAACTTTAGGTTATTTGAATACCATAGTGTTTAGTTTTCTGCTTCCTTCTTGTGGACTCAGCTCAGGCCCTGGCCCTACCTTCTGTCTCAAACTGAGCAGACTGCATCTCACCCAGTAAAGGTTGTGAAAACAATGTGCTTGGCATGTACCATAAAGAGCTGTTCCTTTGACTCATGGTACCATGGTGCCCGGAGTGCAGGATATAGTAACAAGGGGGGCAAACACAGATTACATCAGCTGGATGGACCTCTTTTGTCTTTTTGTGCTATGGTGGGTTAGGCCTTTGTTTTTTCCCTTTTGGTATCAGAAGAATACATCTGATAATTGCATTCTTGGAATCCACTTGTAGCATCAGATGTTTGACTGGTGGACTAGCTTTAAAAGCTGTGGGGAGCCCCTCAGGAGAGCTGCTTTACAGGGTTGGTAGACACACTCCCTCCTGCCAGTCTGGTTTTGTTCTTCCCATGTGGAGGTCTCATGACAGGAATGAGCCTTGGAAGGACGTTATCCCAGAATATTGCTGGGTAGGGGCCTTGCTTGGTGGCACTTGTAGAATGGACATTGCTCATTTAGGATGGTCTCATTCAAGCCTGCTCAGCTTTTGAGAGAAAAGGAAGTAAATCACAGCTGAGCACTGGAGAGAATTTGACAGATTAAAGCTTGTCTTAGAATTCCAGAGCTGAGATCCTACTCTTAAGAAACAGTGAAAGGCCCCTAGAAGGTAGAGCAAGGAGTTAGTGAAGAAAGAGATAGGGTTAGATGTATAGAACCCAATGTCTTTTTATCAAGTGTCTGGCCACATGAAGCCTTTAATCCAGCTCACCTTTACTCTGTTTAGGAAAGAACTTGTAAAGGGAGTTCTTCAGTAACACTTGTCTTTATTGTTTAGAAATCAGGGGAGTTGTCTTTCAAAAGGAGAAAGTTGGCACTCTTATAACAAAGCCTCAATTTATGGCAACCTGTCTTGTGTTCCTGACCTTCTGTCTTGGGATCGTTTCTTGGCTGTCCCCATCCTCGTTAATAATCAAAGGCTATAACAGAACCACCAGAAAAATAAAATGATTAATTCATAGCCTGTCAAAGCATGGCTACCCAAATACCCAGCTCCCACCCCTCCCTTGGGCTTGAATTCTCCAGCCTGAAACCTGAGTTTACACTCTACTAATGTGCCGTGGCATTCAGGAGCTCAGGAAGAAAGGGACTGGTCATCAGACCTGTTTGGAGATGGGAGAGGAACCAGGGAGGGTTCATCTGTAGAAGAATCACTTGCACCTGGAATAGAACCACAACTCAGAATATCACCATCTGCCAAGCATGAGTGATAGTGGTTTCTAGCTTGGTAGGAACAGCTGAAGCATCTTGCTGGTTTTGTCTACTGATCTGTGGCTGACCCAGTGTCTGAACTCGTGATCCTATCCACAGCTTCATCTGGCCCTGTTTGCAGAAGAACAAACACAAGTGACAACCTCAAAACTTGCTCCTTGAAAATGTCCTCCCCTCCTGCCTACACGCCTGTCTCTCCCACACTGCCTTCTCTTCCTGGCTCCTCCTACCTCATACTCTCTGTTGACACTGTGCATGAAGTCCAAGAGCTGTAGCAATGCCAGTAAGAGCTCAATTACTTGCAGCTAGCGGTGCCACCTGCGCCTGTCAAATTTCAGCCAAAGCGGTTGCTTTCCCAGAGTGCCCTGTTTTGGGGAATTGGAAAGTGACTCAGAGTGAGGGCACTGATGAGTTGGATGGAAAAGAAAGCTTTTTCTCTGGGCTCAAGTGTGAGGACAAAATTGTGAAGTAGTCCCAAATCTCTTTTTAACTCTTCATGGAGTCATTGGACTCATAGACAGCCCAAAAGATTTCTGAGTTGAGCCTCTGGCCATTAGGTAGGCTAAGACTGAATAATCCCAAGCAAGCAGATATCTTGTGTGGCTGCAGGACTGACTGTCTCATAACCTGCTCTGGTTGCATAGTTGAGGATGCTCATGATTTCTTACATCTCCATAAGATCGCTCTGCTGCTGTCTGTCCATTTTATTTTGTTTAGTCCTTTGCTTACTTGGAGAACAATTTCTCAGCTTCCCACCTCCACCCCATGAAGGTCCTTCATATAATTTTGAAAAAATAATTAGAACATGTCAAAGTAACATTTTTATTACATCCTGTTGCATTATTCTAAGCACTTGGCCATTTCTTAGTATTCTTTTTTTTTGTTAAATCATTCTTAATTTCTCATCACTTTTATCTTGCACTTTTCTTTATTGTCTCTCTCACATATTTGTTCATTCATTTCACCTTCCTTGAGAGCCCATAATGACTCAGGCACTTAGGGAGGTCTTATCATACTGGGATGAACGATACTGGAATGCCCACTAGAACTTTGAAAATTACACCTGGTGGAACCCCATCTCATTAGAGAACAGCTACCTTAATGAGTTCATGATCTTTTGAAGGCCTCCCTTGTGGGAGAAGGGAGAATATTGAAATAAACAATGATAATGTGAGTGTAATGTTCCTCTCAGGAATATAGCTGCACAATCTAGGGGTAGGTCAAAGAAGCTTTCTGGTGTGATGTCTGAACTGATTATTGAAGTAAGAGTGACATTTAGCTGGATGAATAAAGGGATGAGGGTGTGTGTATGGTGGTGGTGGGGTTGTATTCCAGCCTCATGGAGTTCTGTGTGCAAAAACCCAAAGGCTGGGGCCTGATGCTTTCAGGAACCGCAAGTATTTTGAAATGCTTGGAAATTGTGGGAATGAGGCAATAAAGGGGCCAAATCACGAATAGTCTTGATGAGTTTTGTTAAAAAGTTTGTATTTTATAGTGAAGGTAATAGAGCATCACTGAAGGATTTTAAGTAGCAGAGGGATGTAATTAGATGTGTGTGTTAGAAAGATGATTCAGGCAGTGGAAGATAGCTTTTGCAAGGTTGAGATTGGAGGCAAGAAAGAATCCAGGAAAAAAGAGTATGATGACAGTGTGATTGGAAGAGAAGGGGGAAATTCTAGAGATATTTAGGTTATAGAATTGATAGGACTGTCAATGATAGAGTCCTGGTGGCACAGTGGTTAAGAGCTCAGATGCTAACCAAAAGGTTCGAATCCACCAGTCACTCCTTGGAAACTCTATGGGGCAGTTCTCCTGTCTCCTATAGAGTCGCTATGAGTCGCAATTGACTCAACGGCAGCGGGTTTTTGTTTTTTTTGGATCCATGAGTGAATGTGGCAGTGAGCTTAGAGAAGCATCAAGGATTACTGCCCAGTTTTCTGCTTTATTCCTGCAGAAAATAAAGTGCATTGTGGGAATAGAGAATGGTAGTATAATTCACTAAGACAGGCCAAATAGGATAGCAGTTAAGAGCATGGATTCAGTCCTAGATCTGCCACGTGCTTACTCAGTGAAATTTTGGAAATGTTTTTAAGAGGCCTGTGGGTTGTCCAAAGTACAATGTCCTGTGAGAGTGTGGGTCTAAATCTCAGAGGAGCAGCGTGTACCACAGATGAGGGTTGGCATACCATACAGCCCATGGGTGGGATTTCACTTCCAGGAAGAAAGTGATGATTTAGGACAAGTGTTGAACACGTGGGTTTCTTGCTTCTGCACGATTTACCTTGAGGATTTATACAGGTGGCCTGATAAAACACAATAAATATATAAATAAAGATCTATCCATAATACACTCCCTTCATTATTATTAGTGAGGGCATATTACATACTTCTTTCAACCAAAGCATAATTTTAGAAAACTCTACATAACAGCTTCCTTTTTTTATTTATTGCTCAGCTTTCCTTTGATTGCTTTTGCTGTAGCATCAACCTGCATCTTATTTTAATCATCTCCTCTCACAACTTTGATGATTCCACAGCCCTGTTAGAATACGTCTTGGGAGATTCCATTTCTTTAAGGCTGTTTCAAGGGCATATGGCCTTAGATGATGATGATCTGGCATGTTTGGAGGATGCCATGATTTCTCTCCTGCTGAATCCCTCACACATGTTTGAAGCAGTTATTATTCTCTCTGCTAGCTCATGCTGACTTGTTAAATCACTATTTGTGGGTGCCACAAAATGTTGGCAAGACCCCAGTGTGAAACACAGTGTGAAATACATGTGGTTAAACTTCTCTGAATCTGTGTGTCAATCAAGATAAACTGGCTTAAAAGAGTAGATGAATTTTAAAAGGAACTTCAGGATTCCATAGCAGAAATGGTACATGTAGCATTTCAGATGAATTTTTTTTATATTGAATTTAGGGAATCAGACACAGGAGGAACTATGCAATACATTAAAATTCAAATCTGTTGGGGTTATAGCTGATAACATTAAAAATGGGGAACTGTTTTTATTTATACCATGTATGGTGGCACAGTGGTTAAGCGTTTGGCTGCTAACTAAAAGGTCAGCAGTTCCAATCCACCAGCTGCTCCTTGGAAGCCCTGTGGGGCAATTCTACTCTGTTCTGTAGGATCACTATGAGTCAAAGTCAACATGACGGCAGTGAGTTTTTTTTTTTTTTTTTTTAATGGTGCCCAAATGCTATGCCATGGGGTACTGGGGACATTTGATCCCTAATTTGTGCAGAATTGCAAGGAGGAACCAGATAACAAGCTATACTTACTAAATTATTATCAGAATAGTTTATGAATTGTTAAACAATGAACATTTTAAAGCATGTATCTCTGATATATTTTGCAATTTTCATTAAGCATCACTAATACTTAATATGAGTGTCTATCTGATGAAGTCCTTAGAATTTACAAGACTTTATTTTTCCTGTTCATCACAGTGAGTGATATATTATGATGGTGGCGTGTTTTTTCTTTGATGTCACCTCCTCTGCTATTCTGAAGTCTTGAATGGGTGTCTGTGGGGACATCTTCCATTTCCTGTGGCTTAGGCATGCCCTTAGAGTTTCTGTGCAATCAAAGGATCATTAGATTGGTCTTTTATATACTTATTACCAAAAAATAATCTATTTTACATAGGACTTCTTAGGAACATCCATAATTTATAAAGTGATAGTTACCCAAATATTATCTACATTCTCACCTTCATACCAGAAGATTTAAGAATTGAATAGGCTATGCCATGTTAATGAAATGTTTGATTGCCAGATATGTTTGAACTGGTCGAAAGACCATGATGTTGCTCCTGAAATCCCTGAGAAAGGGAGCTTGCATATAAAGAAAGTTGGCTTGGATTCTGATGATGCTTTTGCTTCAGTGAATGATGCTAAATCTCCGTCAAACAGAAAGCTCTCTGCTCACCTTAATTTTAAGCTTTCAAACTCCTGCCTTGAAGACTTTATCAGAATTCACTTTCTTCAAAGCTCAGTGGAGGAATAACTTCTAAGTCCTTAAAAACAATTCCCAAATTATCTGAAGTTAGTCTCTGATTGTGTCTCTCTGTAATGTCTTGATAGGTGGCCTAGGTGACAAAATTTGACACTCAGAAAAGATGGCCTTTGAAATAATTTACTTTTCACATTGATGTAAGCATTCTAGCATTTATTATCCAAAATCCATCAGGTTGTAGTTGACTGTTTTACTTGTGGCTGTTGGTGTCAGTAACTGTTTCTAGACAGTAGCCTGAAGACATTTGTGAAAGGTCCTTCGTTGATAATCTGACACTGGTGAATTCAAGAATAATGTACTGGCTACGTAAAACTGTGTTTATTCTTCCTAAACCAATCACTGCCTTTTGCAGCATTTCCAATGAAATTGTGATTTTTAGCAGATTCTCCTTTGATGGAGCTGTGATTTGCAATAATCTTGTCATGCCAAGTTTAAAATACTACTAAATGAAGACATTTGTGGAAGCGAATGATTGTAAATTGCATGCAAATTTCAACTCGGCTGGAATTAATCAATATGGAAACAGAACTTGTACTCCTGATATAATGATGCTGAAACTAATCCCATGGTCTCCTATTTCCATGGGAATTAGGCATTTATTTTGATTTAAATCTCTTTTTTTTCTTGAAGAAAAAATCCTTTTCTGGGTCTTTTAACAATAGCTTATTTGCGGATAGAGAACTGTTATAAAGGAGACAGGAGTAAAACGAAGCATCCGACTTCCCCTGTGGGTACGTGTGGCATTTTCTATTTAATATGCTGTGCTTGTTTAATGAAACTTTCCCCCAATTTTTCTTGCTTACTTTGTTTTCCACTGAGATATTCTAAGGCTTATGATATAGCAGGTGCCACAATCATTATACGTTAAGTCTGCAACTGGTCTCTCAGTGGCATGTTCTCTCCTTTCTACCAGCTTCCTAATGAAGGGAGGGTCCTGCTCATTCTTGATTGAATTTTTTTTAATGATACTGTGTTTTTGGTAAATGTTCACACAGCAAAGTAGGTTTCCATTTAACAATGTCTATACAATTGTTCTGTGACATTGGTTACATTTTTCACAATGTGTCAGCATTCTCATTATTTCCATTCTGGTTGTTCTGTTTTCTTTAATCTAACTTCCCAGTCTCTCCTTATCTTCTCATCCTTGCTTTAGAGTAAATGTTGACCCTTTGGTCTCATATAGTTAATTATTTAAAGGCGCATAGTATTCACATGTGGTATTGTTTATTTTATGAGCCAATCTATTGTTTGGCTGAAAGATGGCCTCCAGGAGTGGCTTCAGTTCCAAGTTTAAAGGGAACCTCAGGACATTAGTCTAAGGAGTTCGTCTAGTCCCTACTGGTCCAGTAAGTCTGGCCTATTTTAGGAATTTAAGTTTAATTCTACATTTTCCTTCCATACTATCTGGGACCTTCTATTGTGTCCCTGGTCAGAACAGTCTTAAATGATTTTTTCAAACCATTGCCTTAAAATCTCAGTTTCTGGGGAACAGATCAACATCTCTGAATTCACAGTGTTTCTCATTTTCTTTGGTGGACAAATATAGGCTTATTGTCTTTTATTCTTGTACTTGGCCATGAGACCTGTTAGCCTGAGATTATCTACTCCTCACCTACTCTTCAAGCTGTTTAAGTCAAGAATTTGCAGGTGGAAGGTTCTGTCATTGGCATATTGCAGGTCATCAGTGCATCAGTGTTATGCCTATAAATCTTCAGAGCCTGAGAGCATGTTCTAGTCACGTTGGAGTACTTTAAGTGTTCCTTTATTCATAGCCCAGTCCAAGCCCCAGTGGGTAACACTCCATAAACCTGCAGTGACATCCGGTGGCCTTGTGATGTAATTTTTATTTCAAAATTTTCCAAAGCTTATTATAGGACCAGTATTGCCTGTCAAAGAAAAATACTGCTGGAGTTGCTAAATGCAATACCTTCCAAATAGTTGCTGACATACCCTTCCTAAGATTAGCAGGAGAATAATTATTCATTTCTTGGTTCTTGGTTGGAGGAATGGCAGCTTCTGATGAGATCAACTTCAGTGATTTCAGGATGAGAGGGAAAACATAAATTGAGGACAACTTTTAATAAAAAATATTCAGTGTAGAATTTCCTATTCTGGATATTTTTTGGAGAAGGTT
Source organism: Trichechus manatus latirostris (assembly GCF_000243295.1). Classification (NCBI taxonomy): domain Eukaryota; kingdom Metazoa; phylum Chordata; class Mammalia; order Sirenia; family Trichechidae; genus Trichechus; species Trichechus manatus. The sequence goes on from NW_004444013.1 coordinate 6,048,902, forward strand.
TAAGAAATAAAGGAGGACCTTTAGTTCATGCTGCTGATTGTGCTGTTAAAAGTTTTGTGTCCCTACTCTTTGGTTCTTGTGCCATCGAGAATCTGCCACTATGTTAGCCCTTGGATTTTCTCAGACCATCTAAGACTGCTACTGGATTGTCACAGCCAGGTGACTCCCAGTCTGATTACTGCCTTGAATTGTGTTATTAAAGAAAAGAACGTTATTTTTATAAAAACAATACATCATTATTTTAAAATATTTACTCAGTGTAAAAAAAGTACAAAGTAAATGCAGCAGGTCAGCCTAAATCTTACCGCTGCCTTAGAAATAACTAGTATTAACATTTGGTGGGCCTCTTTTGAGATAGCTGTCTGTGCATGAAAAACCAAAAACCTGTTGCCATCAAGTTCATTCCAACTCACAGCAACCCTATAGGACAGAGTAGAACTGTCCCATAGGGTTTCCAAGGAGCAGCTGGTGGATTCGAACTGCTGACCTTCTGGTTAGCAGCCAAGCTCTTAACCACTGCACTACCAGGGCTCCTGTCTGTGCATACATAGTGTTAAAAAGATGAATAGATGGGAACATAGGAAATGATTTCATAACATTGGATGAAACTACATGTATAAATTTTTACTCAGTTTTATTAAAGAATAATGTATATATACTAAAATGCATGTTTATGTGTATAACTCTTGATTTTTTAAAAATGTGTAAACCATGAAACCAACATCCAATTCAAGATGTAAAATATTTCCGTCACTCCAGAAAATTCCATTGTTGCTCTTACCATTCAAACCCCACTCCCAGAAGCAACTGTTTTTCAGGTTGCTATCACTGTGACTTACCTTACCTCTTCTAGAACTTCATGTACATTGAATCATGTAGCATGTACTTTTTTGTGTGTTGCTTTTTGCTCTGAATGTAATGTATCTGAAATTCATCCATGTTGTTATGTGTATCAGTAGTTTGTTTATTTGAGTAAAATTCCATAGCTATTCCATAATTTGTTTATACATTCAACTGTTGGTGGACGTTTAGGCTATTTCCAATTATTTTTTATTTATTTATTTTCTGTTATGAATGAATCTGGTATGGTTGTTCTTACATAAATCTTTTTGTGGTCATATGTTTTCATTTCTTTTTGGTAAACACCTAGATGGCAACTGCTAGGTCATGAGGTAGTTATATGTTTAACTTTATAAGAAATTACTGAAGAATTTCCACTTTCCACATTCAGCAGATCCTCATTATTCGTAGATTCATATTTACAGATTTGCCTACTTGCCAAAATTTATTTGTAACCCCAAAATCAATACTTGTGATGCTTTCACATTCGTTCATGAACATACTCCAGTGACAGAAAGTTCCTAGCAGAGGTTGAACAAGGCGACAGTCGTCTTCTTTCATCTCTTATAAGGTAAAAAGTATCCTTTTCATGGTCAGTGCCACATTTTTGGCATTTTTGTGCTTTCTGTTGGTGATTTTGCTCTATAAAATGGCTCCCAAATGTAGCACTGAAGTACTGTCTAGTGTTCCTAAGCACAAGAAGTCTGTGATGTGCCTTAAGGAAAAAAGAAATACATGTGTTACATAATCTTCATTCATAAGTTATATGGTCTTCGTTCATGCATGAGTTATAGTGCTGTTGGCCACGAATTCAATGCTAATGAATCAGCAATATCAATTAAGTAAGGTGCCTTTAATAGAAACACACATAAAACAAGGTTATGTATTGATTGGTTGATGAAAGTGGTGTAACCAGAGAGGTTCACAGGAACCTAAGCCCTCAGAACAATCTTTTAGTATTTGCTCATTCAGTGTTTAAGGCAACTTTATAGAACATAAATACCATGAGTAATAACAATTGACTTTATATAATTTTTTTTTTTTTATTGTACTTCTGGTGAAGGCTTACAGAACAAATAGTTTCTCATGAAACAGTAGTACACATGTTGTTTTATGACATTGGCTAACAACCCCACAACATATTAACCCTCTAA
>NW_004444013.1:6050995-6128303 GCF_000243295.1 Trichechus manatus latirostris
AATCTCACAACACATCAACAATATCCTTACTCAACCTTGGGTTCCCTATCACCAGCTTCCTTGTCCCCTTCTGCCTTCTGGCCCTTGTCCCTGGACTCCTGTACCTCGTTAGTCTCATTTGGTTTTACTGGGCTATCCACTCCGAGGCTGAACAGTGAACCTCGGAGGTAACTCCACCACTGAGCTAAAAGGGTGTCTTGGGGCCATACTCTCGAGGTTTCTCCAGTCTCCTTTAGGCCAGTAAATCTGGTTGACTTTATATAATTTTTAATAAAATGTGTTTAATGTATTTGATTTAACAACCAAATAGAAACTGAGGTGAAATACAAAAAATTGCCAAATGTGTAGATGGGTAATTTTTGTTTAACTCCACAATGCGAGATTTTTCTAAAGGGTCCCACTATGCTTTTCTCCTGGTATCTCCATTCCCATGTTCTTTATTTTGATTCATCTCTTGGCTGCTGATTTGGTCTTCAATTATCTCTTTCAACAAAGGCTCAAATGCTGTGTCCCTGAACATATTTGTTTTTGTTACTATTAAAATCCTCTCTCTAATTGTTTTTATTGCTGGCATTGACTATTGTCACCAAGAAATCTGAGACCAGGCCATTCCCCACCACCTATACATGATGCAGTTTTGGTCTTATTTTTTGCCTGGAGTTAAACAATACTTTCTTTATCCTAAAACGTCAAGATTTTAACCAGGATATATCTCAGAATTTTTCCCTGAATTTGATAATGCTTGTTCAGTTTGCAGGTACAGTTCTTCATTTCAGGAAAAATGTCTTTATTTGACCTTTTATACCCTTTGTTTCCGTGGTATCAATAGTCTTTGTGTTGGTTTGTCTTTGTCCTCTGTTGGCTCCCTACTTTCGACTGTGTTAATCTCTTGGAGTTTTTTTGTTTGTTTGTTTGTTTGATTCCATTTTTGTCATTTGAAGGGGATGATTATTTTACTTTTTCATCATCTCAATTAGTCACATTTTTGCCATGTCTATTCTGATCTTTTTTTTTTCCCTCAGACAATGTTAGTTGACTTTTTAAACTTTTGTGGTTTTTGAGAAAATCTTAGTCATTTTCAGTTTTTATGCGACATTTGCTAGTTGGGTTGTTTGCTAGGTTATAAATAGTTTTTTTTCACTCACTCCTGTTCACTCTAGGGAAACTAACTTGGCTTTGAATGGACATTAGAGAAATTAGTTCAAGGTTTCCTTTCCAAAATCTTTAAACCTTATGACCTTAGCAGCTTCATCCAAGGGTCAGCAAACTGTGGTCTGCTGGCCAAATCCAGCCTGCCTGTCTATTGTCATAAGTTTTATTGGGACACAGCCACACTCAATTGTTTACATATTGTTTATGGCTACTTTCACACTCCAGAAGCAGAGTTGAGTAGTTGAAATAGAGACTGTATGGCTTGCAAAGCCTAAAATATTTACTGTCTGGCCCTTTATAGAAAAAATTTGCCAGCCCCTAGCCTAATCCATGGCCTCTTTCCACCTCCCACTATTTCCAAGATAAGTAAGAGCTGCTTACTATAGTCCTGTTAGGGCTGGAGATTGAATCTAGTTCTTAACCATTAATCTAAAGCCTACTATGTAAGTCCATAAAGCTGTGTCTTTGCATCAACAGATTTGTACAAGTCTAGCTGTATCTTTTATTAATTGCTTTAGCAAGGGAAATGTATTTTCAAGAAAGAGGTTGTGTACATTTTACATATTTTACTTAAAGCACATGCTAATGAAATGGCCCCAACTTGCATTTTCCATTTGAAATTATTTTTTTAATCAACATGAACTTGCTGCATAACCCAGGTTTTCGCAAATACTGACCAGTAGATCATCTATTTTTACCGAATAACAGAACCTTGTTCTTTTTTAATTGCAAGTTTTATTGAGATAATTGTAGATTCACATGTACTTCTAAGAATAATACAGAGAAATTCCTTGTACATTTTTCCCAATTTCTCCCAATGATAACATTTTACAAAAATATAGTGTAATACAGAACCTTATTTTGAATAAATTATATTGTTTATCTTTTGTAATATTAGCGATAGGATCTCTTTCGTGATTGGTTTGAACATACTTCTGTCATTTGTTTGAATTATCATTACCATGAAGTGAGTCACTGGATGATTATGGCACTTGCTTTCTTTGACCACAGTAATGTTTAATACTGCTGTGTTTACTTACTTTCTAATTACCATAAAATGTTACGCTGGGTCGGAAGTGGGCCAGGAAAGACATTTGATTTTCCTTAGAAGTGACTTTGCCGTTGATGTGACAATCAGGCCATCCTGACTTAGATCAGGCCAGGGAGAGACTCTAGAGAGATTGGTGATGGGCAGCTACCTCATGGCTGCATCTGCAAGGTTTGGTCTAGATAAGTCAGCTGAGGCTGGAATGAGTCATCAGAAGTCTAGACATCCACAGTGAGGTGTTCCACAGCTCTGAGAGTTAAGAAGAGTAAGTTTAGCACGTAGAAAGTAAACAAGTAGTATGTTTCAAACTAGTGCTAAGCAAATTTGTACCAAAGATGAGTGTTAGGTTCAAGGAGAGAGTATTTTTCTTTAAATCTTTTTCATAATTGATGCTGAAGCAGAAATCTGACATTTAGATTTTACTCTGCCATGCCCACTCCCCAGACCCGTGTCAGATACAAAGCAAATGCCATGTGCTGCTGGGGGGGGTGGGTAATAAACCTGTCAGCCCTTCTCATCTCAGGCAAAAGTCAGCAATTGTGACCTTTGAAATGACACGGGGCCAAAACTGTCTGCTACTGCGAGGGGTCATCGTCCCAGGATTCTGCACTGATACAAAAGAGAGGTCTGCTGCCTCTGACAGGGGAACAGGAAACTTCCTCCTGCCCGAGACCTTCCACTAGTACAAGGCAGAGCTTGGCTTTCCTGGGGGAGGAGTGTGGGGAAGGACAGGACACCTGCTTGCATTCCATATGCTAAATGGAGTAGGACGTAGAGGTTGCGTGCTATGGAGAGAGAATCAGGGATGCTGAAAAAGTCCTACTTCTGAAGCTCAGGTGCACAAGGCAGCCTAAGACTGAAGCTGGTGCAAGAGGACTGAGAAACTCCCCTCCCTCCTCCATAAGGCTCGTACCGAGAAATAAATTATAGTAGTCCACTGCTGAAGGAGTGTCCAGAGCATGGAGAAAACCCCTTCCACCCCCCCCTCCCCAACCTGTAATGCTTATGTGCATGGCCTACTTCAAGTGTGGATAAGGAACACTGAGAAAAACTTTCTGCCTTTTTTTTTTTTTAAATAAACTTTTTATTTTAGATAGTTTCAAGTTTACATAAAAACTGTGCAGACAATATAGAGATGTCCCGTATACACTACACCTGGATTTCCCTACTGTTAACATCTTGCGTTAGTATGATACATTTGTCACAATTAATTAACCAGTATCGATACATTATTATTAACAAAATTTCATACTTTATTCAGATATCCTTAGTTTTTACCTAACACCCCTTTTCTGTTCCAGGATCCCATTCAGGGTATCACATTATATGTTTAGTCCTTATGTCTTCTTAGGCACCTCTAGACTGTGATGATTTATCACACTTTTTTTGTTTTTGATGACCTTAACAATTTTGAGGAATACTGGTCAGACATTTTTGTAGAATGTTCCTACAAACATTCTACAAACATTTGTGATTTTTTTCTTTTTTCATGATTAGACTAGGGTTATGAGTTTTTGGGAAGAAGATCACAAATACAAATTTTCAGTTTCATCACATCATATCAAGAGTACATGCTATCAACATGGCTATCACTGATAATGATAAATTTGATCACCTGGGTGAGGTAGTGTTTGTTAGGTTTCTGCACTGTGAAGTTACTCTTTTTCCCCCCTTTCACTATATTTCTTGGAAGGATGTTACTGTGCACACACCTAAGGAGTTGGGGGTTATATTCCACCTCCTTGAGAGCAGAGTGTCTACTTAAATTCCATAAAAATGTAATTCTTTTACATGAGAAATTTTTCTATTCTCTCCAGTTTATTTCTTAATTCCATCATTTATTTATGTTAGCATGGATTCGTGGATATTTATTTTATACTTGGATTATAATCCAACACTGTGTTATTTCTTTATCACCCACATTGTTCCAGTTTTGACCATTAAGAGCTCTCTCAGTTGGCTCCTGCCTTGGCAGTTTTGGACTCTAAGAACTAGGTCACAAAAGTCCATGAAAGGAGGAATTTTAAACAGAAACTAATCATAGAACCCAAAATCCCAAACCCAATTCAACTGCTGATTAGATTTACTAAATTCCCCCATGGTTATCACCTGGAAGAAAAAGTTACCCATTACCAGGCAAAAATATTACTTACCTCAGTTTCTTACGCACACATGGTCTGGAATTCATTAAAAAATTATGACACACACACAAAAATGAGGGGATAAAAAAAGCAGTTATCAAGAGATAAACAATCAACAGAACCAGAACCAGAGATAGCCCAGATATGCAAACTATTAGAGACCTAATGGAAAAGGTAGACAATATACATGAACCAGTGGGGCAATTTCAGTAAACAGATGATGTCTATAAATAAGAATCAAATGGAAATACTAGAAGTGAAAAACACAATATCACAGATGAATTTTTTTTTCTGTGTGTTCTTTAACAGACGTAACACAGTAAAGAAATCAGTGAACTTTTTTTTTAGAAGCCTTCTAAACTGAAACAGGTGAAAAATAGTGGAAATTAAAAACTGAGGATCTAAGAGCTGTAGGGAAATATCAAACAGTATAACTTTTGGATAATACCAAACAGTCAAATATATGTGAAAAGAGAGAGAAAGAATAGGTCAGAAGAAATATTTGAAGAGACAATGGCTAAAAATTTTCCAAAAATAATTAAACATAGCAAACCACAGATCAAAACAAGATAAAATAAAGAAAAAGACACCTAAGTGCATTGTAGTCAAACTGCTGAAAACCAAGAATAAAGAGGAAATTCTGAAGACAGAGGGAAGGAAAAATAAAAAAGAAGAAAACAAATAGTACATGCAGAGGTACGTAAATAAGAGTACAGCAGACTTATAGTCAGAAACTGTATAAGCCAGAACACAGTGGAGCACTATATTTAAAGAACTGAAAGACTAAGTACCCTCAACCTAGAATTCTATGTCCAGGAAAAATAACTTTCAAAAGTAAGGCAAAAATAAGACTTTATCAGTTGAACACACATCCAGGGAATTCTTTGCCAGCAGTCCAGCACTATAAGAAATGTTACAAAGGAAACTCTTTAGGCAGGACTGTGATGCTGGATGGAACGTTTGGTTCTACACAAAGGGATGAATAACACCAAAAAATGATAAAAGTGTGGTTAAATATAAAAGACATTTTCTTCTTGTTTTTCATCTTTTGAAAAGAGGTTTCTAAAGCAAAGTGAGACAAACTGTGGCCCATGAGCCAAACCTGACCTCCGGTTTGTGTTGTTGTTTTATTTTTGTGTGTGTGTGTTTTAATTGTTTTATTGTGTTACATATATTATACAACAAGACATTTGCCAATGCACAATTTTTACATGTTCAATTCAGTGACATTGGTTGCGTTCATCATGTTGTATAATCATTACCATTGTTCATTTCCAAATTACTTCACTACCATTAACAGAAACTCAGTGCCCCCTAAGCAAACACACCCACATTCCCCTCCCTCTCACCCCTGGTAAATACTAGTAAACTTTGGTCTCTATACATCTGCCTATTTTATATAAGTGGGGTCATATAATATTTATCCTTTCGTGGCTGACTTTTTTCACTCAGCATAATGGTTTGAAGGTTAATTTATGTTGTAGCATATCAGGACTTCATTTTTCTTTATGGCTGAGTAATAATCCATGGTATGTATATACCACATTTTGTCTATCTGTTCATCTGTTGATGGACATTTGGTTGTTTTTGTGCATCCCATGAGCTAAGAATATTTTTACATTTTTAAAGAGTTGTCAAAACATTAAAAACAAACAAAGTAATCAAAGAATAGACAACAGGAATTATCTTTGGCTCTCAAAGGTTCAGTTATTTACTATATCTCCCTGGTCTAAAGCAAAAATAATAACTGTATATTATATAGTTTATAACATATATCAAAGTAAAGTTTTGATAATACAAAGTATAGCCCAAAGGTAAGTGAGAAGAAATGGAAATATACTGTTGTAAGGTTCATATACTATATGTGAAGTAGTATAATAAAATTTCACAGTAGACTGTAATAAGTTAAAAATGTATATTATAAATCCTAGCGCAACCCCTGGGAAAAAATAAAACAATAAAAGCCATAATACAAGATGTTCAACTAATACAAAAGAAAGCAAGAAAAGAGAAAAAAGAAACAAAGAACATATGGGACAAATTAAAAAATAAAAACAACAGTAAGATGTCAGACATATACCCATCCTTAGCTATAATTATATTAAATGGTTAAAAAGCAGAGATTATAAACTTGGATAGAAAACAAAACCCAATTATGTACTGTCCATAAGAAACCTCTTTTAAATATAAAGACAAAGCTATGTCAAAACTAAGAGGATGGAAAATGATGTATCATACAGACCTTAATCAAAAAAGTTGGAGTTGTTTTATTAATATCAGACAAAGTAGACTTAAGAAAAAGAAATACTACCAGGAAGGAAATGTGATATTGCATAATAATGAAAATTAAATTTTGAAAGCAATTCTAACGGTGTACGTTATCTAATAACAGAACTTCAAAATACATAAAGCAAAAACTAAAAGAATTTCAAGAAGTAGAGAAATCTATCAATATAGTTAGAAATTTTAACACTCCTTTCTCAGTAATTGATAGAACAAGTAAATAAATACAAATTACTAAGGACACAGAAGACTTGAGCAACACTATCAATCGCCTTGACTCAATCGAGATTTACAGATTTCTCCCACAACAACAGAATGATACACATTTTTTTTAGTGTGCAATGAATAGTCATTAATGTAGACCTTATTTTGAGCTATAAAATAAATTCCAGTAAGTGTAAAAGCATTGAAATTATGTAAATTATGTTCAGCAGATTTAAATATAACTCAAGAACAGAAAGATACCTGAATATTCCTTAAATATTTGGAAATTAATGACATGCTTCTAAATAACTCATAGATCAAAGAAGAGATCACAAATCTAATGTGATTTTACTTTTTTCATTACTCTTATTTCCGAGCATTTATTAAATAGAGAGACCTAGTCATATACTTAAAAGTGTTGAAAACAGGGACTCAAACAGATACTTGTATACCAATGTTCACTGCAGCATTATTCACAGTAGCCAACAGACGAAAACAACCCAAATGTCCATCAACAGATTGAATGGATAATCAAAATGTGGTATATTTATACAGTGGAATATTATTCAGCCATAAAGAAATGAAGTTCTGATACATTCTATGACATGGATGCACCTTGAAAACGTACTGAGTGAAATAAGTTAGACACAGAAGGACAACTACTGTGTCGAGAAGGGAGAGGGTAGACATGTCGTGGGTTGTTAACGAATGTCATAAAACAATATGTGTAGTACTGTTTCATGAGAAACTATTTGTTCTGTAAGCCTTCACCTGAAGTACAATAAATAAATAAATAAATAAATAAATAAATAAAATCTATTCAGGCAAAAAAAAAAAAAGGACAACTATTGTGTGATCCCATTTATATAAACTATCTAGACTAGTCAAGTGCATAGAAACAGGAGTTATTAGTGGTTACCAGGGGCTAGACGGAGGGGAGAATGGGGACTTATTACTTAAGGGATATTGCTTTGGCGTGATGAAAATCTTTTGGAAATAGTGGTGATGGTTGTACAACATTGTCAGTTTAATTAATGTCGCTGAATTGTACACTTACAAATAGTTAAAAGGGCAAATTATATATCTGTATATATCCCCAATAAAATATAAAAATAGTGTTATTACACACACGTATATAATTAGTGACTGATATTTTCTTGACATCTATACTAGTGTAACTCACAATATATTTTAAGTATATTTGATTTAAAGAACATAGTCACATAACTTGTTTGGGGAATTAGATTTCTTTGGATAAAATGAAATACCCCAAACTTTGCAACTAATCAAGCTTAAAAAGTATACTTGGAACCTTCTGAAATATTATTAAGGAAGTTACAGAGTTGTCATGAATTTAGTTTTAATTTTATACGGCAGTGGTACTGTTAGGTAAGATACAGTGTGATTGAACTTGTCAATTTTCAGGTGTCAACTGGTGCGTTAGAAGCATGAACCATCAGCCTGTGAACAAGCATTTACCACATGCTCTGTAATCAAGAGGCCCTTCGTCATGGAGGTCTCCAAACACTCCAGCGTTCTTAGCTTCCTGAGTGGAAAGCGTTAGGACACAGATGATGATGTCAAGAAATATAACCTAGTTTTTACCAGTGAAAACAGAAGGTGGAAAGTTCTGCTCTTCTTTTAAAGAAACAGACTTTGGGTGTATATTTTGGAAGAACAGTATGTAATAAAATAGCAGTAAGATAATGAATTCTCAATATGTGTGAAAATCAGGGACTGAAAAAGTCTTAGGACTCATGAGAAATATATATTAGGTTTAATGTGACATATATGACTCTTTAATCAAACATACACATTGCCGTCAAGTCGATTCCGACTAAGAGCAACCCTGTAGGACCTAGTAGAATTGCCCCATAGGGTTTCCAAGGCTGTAAATCTTTACAGAAGCAGCCTGCCACATCTGTCTCCTGTGGAGCAGTGAGTGGGTTCGAACTGCTAACCTTTCAGTTAGCTGCTGAGCACTTTAACCACTGCACCACCAGGGCTCCTCTGACTCTTTAATAATGAAGAACAAAAAGACCCTTGTAGACTGGTGAGTGAGTGAATGCTGTTATTTGTACTCCTGGCTATACATACTTTGTACCACAACTCTTGAGGTCATAATGTTTTTGCCCTAAATATTAGGCCATCATATCCTCTTTATTAGAAGTACAAGGTGTTTTCTAATACAAAAGAAAATAATTTTAGTTCGCATGTTCAGAGTTGACTGTGTGATGGTTCCCCCTCTCAGGAAAACTATGAACAAGTGCAGGTATAAATTAAAGGGAAAGCAAGAATAATTGAATTTGCAATTTGTAGCCCTACTAAGCTGATGGAGGTTTCAGTAGTGTGGTATGCTCTTAATCCCAGATCCCCATTTTGCAAATGTGCTTAGATGCCTTGGCAGATTTAGGTTAGTAACGTGAGATGGATATAATACTGTGCCCCAGGGCTTAGGGTTTATTGTGATGATTTGCTACAAATCAAATCATCAGCAAAGATGGCCAGCCGATTCATAAAAATTCATAAGCATTTTTTTATGTAAGGAAAAGTATCATTTCTGGATTGATTATTCCAAATGAGTTGTTTTATTTACGGGGAACTACTACAAAAGTTTTTGACAAATGATTGTTAGTCCTTCTTAAAACTAGTTACACTGCTGCCGTGCTACCACCTAGAGTCCTCCTCCTTCCCTGCCGTGAGAAGCCTGCACAGCCATGAGTTTAAGGCTTTAATTTTGATTTTTTTAAATTATGAGCGCCATACGGCCATAGAATGCAGAGATTTGCATTTATTATATTACAGGAGAACCGGAAGTAGTTTACCATGCCTAAAATTCATTTAAATATCCACCAATTCAATATATAAAATAATCTTCAAAATAAATATTAATGGATATGATTTTGCATCTGATCATAATACTTGCTCATTATTTTCTCCTCGTATTACTGGTTAAATGGGAGTTGGCGAGGCATATGATGCCACATATGTATGGGTTACTTACAAAACTTTAGTTGCTAACATTGCATCATTTTCTAAATAGCTTCAAGATCCAAATCCAATTGCTGTAATACTTGCTTAAAATTGGAAACTATAAAACTCCTCATTTTACTGGGAATCAGGAGAGGAGAGGGAATTTCAGATAATAGAGCTTTCTCTTAAAAAAAAATAAAACAAAAGTTTCACCCACCGTCTCTCAAAAGGCAGTTTGATAACTAAACATTAGTTACAATTTTTTTTTATTATTTCCATTTCTTGTTTGGTAGTTATGGCAAGTGCACAGGCCTCATAGATCACAGACACTTTTGTGAAAAGGTCCAAGCTGTTTATCTGGCGTCAGATTTACTAAAGACAAGTTATCCCCTAAGCTTGCAGGTATTGGTAAGTTAGAGATTTGAGCAAATCGGGACTAGAGAGAGGTCACAATAGAAGCGACTCCTTTCTCCTTTTCCCTGACTGTGTTTTGCCCACTTGTCTTTTCCCCTTTGAGTTTGATTCTGTGAGGGATCTGATGAAGCAGCACTGAAGATGGGTGTCACTGCTGCTGGATCGGTGCCATTAACCAGCTTTCCTGGCTTTTGTGGAAGCCTCCTTTTCATTAGTATTTGCAACATGTTCACCAGCAAAATGATTATGTTAGGCAGAGACATCACATCACTTACATTTCATAGCTCAGTGCAATTTTCATAAACTGCGAGGCAACATCCAAAAAAACATGACTCAGAATTAGAGTTTCAGAAGATTATTATATAGACATTATTTCCCTCAGGTCACGGGCTTTAGTCAAATTTGGAGGAGAATGAAATTGCCAACAGTGAAAAGCAGACAGAAAGGTATGAGTTCATGAGCAGAGAAATAACATTTTCATTTGTTCCTTCCCCATGGGAAAGATTCAGCATTCCGATAAATGGAGACGGTTATAAGAAATGAATTTTTGTCAGCAGGGATGTGATTTTAAGGCTCACTTATCCATTGGCAGTCTAGATTTCTAACCCCGGGAATCTAGGAAATTGCTACAGAATGTAGTCTTTATTATAAACAAGTTTTTTTTTTTTTTTTGGTAGTTTTTTTCACCCTTCTTTTCTTGGTCAGAGATTTTAAGATGAAGGACTACATTGCTTGCTGCATTTCAGGGGTCAGATGACTGCAGAATTTCCCCATTTGCCATGAATTTCTCTGCAGAGCTGTTGCTTTGTGATGGAAACTTTTTTCCCCACTATGCTTTCCTCACTCTCTCCTTGTTTGCTACCCACTCTGTTGAGCAAGCACAAGACTGACAGTGTTGGAAGCCACCAGTGCTGATTGTTGATGGCTCCGTGGCCTCTGCCTCTGTTGCCCAGAATTTTCAGGATGTCCTGTGCTGCGGCTCCTACTCTGTTCTCAGTCTTCCTATGTCTGTGGCCCTGACCTGAGAGAGCAAGGCAGGAAAAATGGCTTTCTAAGTTGCTCTCGTTTCACCAGGTATAAAGAGCAAGGATCTGCAAGGTTTCTGCAGGGTAATCCCAGACAACCTTCTTCATAATTAAAGAATGTTCCTTCATGGGAAATTTTATTTTCCTCCTTCAATTTCATCTGATGCTTCTCATCCCATCACTCATTCAGATTCTGCACAGAGGTTCTCTTGCTCATTGTCGTACATCCTTGAGAGCAGAAGATATTTCATATAACCTAAACCCTTCATTTCTAGAGATGCAGATAGGTTCAGTAACATTAATCTCACCTTTACATTTTTCCAGTTTTTAATAACTTGAAAATACGTATATCTAATGCCTTCTTCCCCTGTGCATTTTTGCTCGTTTTAATATCTCTCTCAACACTATAAACCTGTTTGCCTGGCTGTATTATTATTAGGAAATTTTACTGCCTGTGAAAGTTTACTGAAAGGCAAATTGCATTAGTTCTGTTACCGTTATTATTATTATGTCTACAGTAGAAACATCACGATTGTAGCTGGTTAATAAATAAAAGTTGATTACTCTTACTTGTTGTTAGGTGCCATCGAGTCAATTCCAACTCAAAGCGACCCTGTGTACAACAGAACGAAACACTGTCTGGTCCTGTGCCATCTTCATAATCGTTGCTGTGTTTGAGCCCATTGTTGCAGCCACTTTGTCAGTCTAGCCCCTTGAGGGTCTTGCTCTTTTTCCCTGACCCTCTACTTTACGATGCATGCTGTCCTTCTCCAGGGACTGGCCCCTCCTGATAACATGTCCAAAGCATATGAGACAAAGTCTCACCTTCCTTGCTTCTAAGGAGCATTCTGGCTGTACTTCTTCCAGACAGATTTGTTCGTTCTTCTGGCAGTCCATGGTATATTCAGTATTCTTCTCCAGCACCATAATTCAAACGCATCAGTTTTTCTTCAGTCTTCCTTATTCATTGTCCAGCTTTCGCATGCATATGAGGTAATTGAAAATACCATGGCTTGGGTCAGGCGCACCTTAGTCTTCAAGGGGACTCTTACTTAGTTCATTGGATTTGACCAGTGATACTCATCATGATTCATGCACTTTTCCCCAAACCTCCAAGGCTTCTAAAAGGAAGGGAGAAGGGATTTGAGGGTGAGAAGAAATGTCTATTTTGCTGCAAAGTATAACCAATTACATTTTTCGATTTCTGTAGTGAGTTGTGGTAAAATGATTCATTGAACTAGCCAGAGTGTTTGTATATTCTCTAATTCTGTGGAGTTTCAATTTCTTCCTGTTGAATTTGCCTTAAAATGTGGAGTTCCCTTATCTTTGGGAGTTTGGAGGCCTTCTGTTTAAAAGTGTTAGGGAAGATGTCATATTCCAGTCTCTGCAATGAGCCATTTTTGGCATTTGTGCCAATCTTTCCTGGCATTTTTTAAGAGACAGAAACAGGTACCTGAAATATTTACATTGTAAAAATGCACATTTGCCTTTTATATATCATTCATTCTTACTTCCATCAACCTCTTTTATTATATTTTACATTGTTAAGCAAAAGTTGTATGATTGTTTGTCTTACACAAAAACCAATAACCTGGAAGATACTCAGCTTTAAACATAGTTCAGAACTTCCTGGGTTCCATATGCTACTTCATCAGGAGTAAAAGAACCCCATGGGTGGATGGTTTTTTGCAGATGTTCTCATCACTACAAGATTTCATTAGTAGAGTTACTGGCTAGAATGGGATTGTTTCCAATGAAGGATGGAATATTGTAAATGTAGTAATTCATGGCACAAATAAGAAAGCTTTAGACATTGTAGTATAGTAATGAGACAGTAACTGTAAGAAAACATCCAGGCAGTCACCTGAAAATTACTCACTAGCCATAGCTTAGAGTCTCACTGCCTACCATCTGGACCAAGACACAATGTCTCACTTGCACATTCCTGCCACTTGCTCAAGGGCTCCTAACTCTAGAGAAATTGTTCAACTTTTGGTGTTCGTTTTCTTTTGTAAAATGACAGTGATTTTGCTTGTCCAAACCACTATTTTTTTCCTGGCAGTGCTTGTGTGAATGAAGTGTTACTACTGGATTTGAACTCATGGGAAAAATTAACCCACCATGCTTTCACAGCTTCATAAAACTTAGTCTTCTTCATTAAGAAGGCAATACAGTAAAATCTAATCTAATTGGAATGAAGTATTTTTATTAATTTACATTTATATCATTCTGAAAATCATATTTGTTCCAATATACTTGTTCTTGAGAAATCTTTCTATGATGTATTCAGTGTGTTTTTGCCCTAGAGAGCATGGTCTAGCAAATATAACTGAATCTCTCTCTGATGATGGCTTGTCTTGTATTACCTTGGGGCTATCCTACAGGAGAACAGCTCTTTCCACACTAAAAAGTAGATCTAAAATGAGACTGCTATGAGGTGGGGTTGGATCTCCTCCAATCTCAGGCTATACCTTGGAAGTCGTTTTTTAATAAGTAAATTTCTTATATGAATTATTTTCTCAGTGTTTCAGCTGTTTTTTTTTTTCCTTAAAAGTAAATTAAAAGTACATTAGCCACACTTATAAAAATGAAAAGTGAAGTACCATTGCAAGATATTATTATATCTTTGTCTTCACAGGAGCATGCTTGGAAGGTCTGACTTGATTAAATTGTATTCTTTGCCTCAGTTTTTCAAAATTTCAGTGAAGGTATTCTCTGTGTCAATAAGTTCTTAAGTTTTGTAAATAATAATAGTTATGATCCAGCTATCAGTTGTTGAGCTTTGACTCTGTACCAGGCTCTATTTAAGCACTTTTCAAGTATTAACTTGGTTAGTGTTCACAATCACTCTTTCAAGGAGGTACTAGTCTTGTTTCCAATTTACCAATGAGGAAACTGAGGCTTGGGGAACTTAAGAAACCTGTGTAAAGGTCATATAGCTAGTAGGTGGCTGAGCTAGGAGTTGAACTTACACAGCCTGATACAAGAACCATGCTCGTAACCATCACACTCTGATGTCTCAGAGGTGTATGTATGTGGTGGTTGTGGAAGAGGTGATCAGGATTTACTGCTTTTTGCTATGGGACTTGCATGGTGTTTGATTAGGTACTTTCACTAATATTACTTCATTTAATTTCCAAACAACTCTACCAGGTGTAGGTTTTGTTATCCGTATTTTACAAATGAAGAAATTGAGACCCAGAAAAGGTGAAGTTTATAACCAAAGTTATGCAGCTGGTAATAAGTGATAGAGCAGAGATTCGAACTTGACAAAGTAAATTCTAGTTCTGGCCTGGAATATCATTAAGGAAAGGAAAATTCCCTCTAAGAAAGTCATTTTTATGGGTAAGAGATTTAAGTTTTCAGTACGGTCTGTTATGGATTGAATTATGTCCCCCCAAAGTATGTGTTGTAAATCCTAACCTCTGTGCCTGTGGTTATAATCCGATTTGTGAATGGGTTGTGTTTGTTATGTTAATGAGTCAGGATTAGTACAGGGTGTATCTTGACTCAGTCTGTTTTGAGATATGAAAAGAGATTAAACATGTGAGCAGAGCAGAGATGGGAGAAGATAGATGCCAAGCCACATGAAGATCACCTAGGAGCAGAAGCTCAAAAGAGACAAGGACCTTCCTCCAGAACCAACAGAGAGAGAAAGCCTTCCCCAGAGCCAGCACCCTGAATTCATATTTGTATCTTCCTAAACTTTGAGAAAATAGATTTCTGTTTGTTAAAGCCACCCATTTATAGTATTTATGTTATAGCAGGACTAGGTAACTAAGATAAAATTTGGTACTGGAAGAGTGGCTTGCTCTAACAGATACCTAAAATGTGGAATTGGTTTTGGGATTGGGTAATGGATAGAGGCTGGAAGAGTTTTAAGGTACAAAATAGTAAATGCCTGGATTACCTTGAAGAGAGTGTTGTTAGAATTATGAACATCAAAGGCAGTTCTGGTAAGGGCTCAAAAAGAAG
This sequence comes from Trichechus manatus latirostris, assembly GCF_000243295.1. Lineage (NCBI taxonomy): Eukaryota > Metazoa > Chordata > Mammalia > Sirenia > Trichechidae > Trichechus > Trichechus manatus. Next base: position 6,066,211 of record NW_004444013.1, read on the forward strand.
TGAGGAGAACCATAGAGAAAGTCTCTCTCAGAGAATACATATGATGCCAGCAACAGAAGGTTTTGATAGAAATGTGGAGGTTAAATGTACTTCTGGTGAGGCTTTAACCCTTTCATGCATGAATTTTTCTTTTAATTTGTTGGTGATGCTATGTTTTTTCACTGTTGGAATAGATGCTGAATCATTGTTTGTTGGTAGCTTTTTTATTATTTGAAAAAATGGGGTGCCAATTGCAAGGGGGACATATCTATCCCATGTTCCATGAAGTACATCACACACACGGGACATATCAGTCCCCTGGCCCAGGAAGTGCATCACAAACTGTTTTCAGGGAGGTGAGCACTTTATAAAAGATGGTATCAGGGAGGCTAGCACTTTATACATGATGTTATCAGGGAGGTGACTAATGCAAGGGGGCCATATCCCATGTCCCAGGAAGTACATCACAGTCTTCACCCCCAAATAACTCATTTACTTGAATATTTCCAAATGCCGATAACTGAACCTTCCCAATAACACAAAAGAAATAGTAAACATACTCGCAAGCCTTTCTCACTGTATAGAAGCCAAAAGACACGAAAGTTTCATACAATCAGTCTTCCAAGAAGCATCCCTCATACGAATGTCTCTCAACACTCAAATGTGGTGCAGACCAACTTCCTTGTTTTTTAGGCAGTTGCACCAGTTCATCACGATGCCAGAACCTACTAAAGTGGCTCAAGTGCCTGCCAATAAACCTCTAGGGGCAGAAAATGTAACTGGGACATATATATCCCATGGTCCATGAAAAGGTTAAATGGAAATGATGAACATGTGATTAGATAATGGAGGGAGGGTGATGCTTTTTATGCAGTGACAAAGAACTTATCTGAATTATGTTCAGATGTTTGGTGGAAGGTTGAACTTGTAAGTGATGAACTTGGATATTTAGCTAAAGAGATTTCTAAGCAAGATCTTAAAGGGATTGCGTGGTTTCTCCTTGCTGCTTAGAGTAAAATGCAAGAGGACAGAAATGGACTTAAAAAGGAACTGTGGAAATAGAAAACAGAACTTAAAGATTTGGAAAATTCTGTTGTATAAACTAAGGACACATATCCTAGAATGTTCACCAAGGTTGTGGCTTCACAATCTTTTGTTAAAGAGATTAAGCCTGTGACTGATGGATCTAACCAACTACCACAGCAAAAAAACGCATCAGCTTAGACTGAAGGGGACAGAGAAAGAACGAAAGGAAAGAACACTGTCTGCCTCTTAGAATTCTACAGGCAAGAAACAGGCCAAAGGAGCCACATCTTTTGTCCTGCAAGTAAAGAAAAGGACCATCCTGGAGCAGCTTGGAGATCAGCAGAACTATTGGAAGGAGCACAGGAAGTAGGCCTTCTTGGTTTGAAAGGGTGGGGCCATGGTCTCCTGGATCTCAAAGGGTAGAGCCATACCCTCCTACATTTCAAAGAGTCAGATCTTTGCCAACTCTATTCCGATTCTGGAATGTGGGGCTACAATTAAGGTATGCAAGGGGGATGGGAATGCCACCCAAACCTGAGGGGGTAGAGCTGCCATGCCCAAGGGGCAGAAGAATGGGGCCACCCAAGGCTAAAAGAGCAGAATTGCCATCCCAGTGGGCCTGAAGCCCAGGGCCAAGGGGCCTCCACCCAAAATCTAGAGGGTGTGGCCAGTACTCAGAGTCTAGAGGATGGAACCATTGCCTGGATGGTCTCAGAGAACAGATGATTATTTTCAAGCCTTGGAAGCTAGTGTCTTTCTTCTGCTGGGTTTTGGGCTTGCTTGGTGCCTGTTATCCCTTCTTTCCCTCTCCCTTTTCCCATTTGTAGTGGAAATGTCTGCCTTGTGCTTGTTCTACCATTGTACTTTAGAAACAGATAATTTGTATACTAGATTTCACAGGTTCACAGATGAAGAGGAATTTTGCCTCAGGATGGGATATGCCTAAAGTCTCACCCATAATTTATTTAGATGCTTCAGAAGATGAGTTTTGGACTTGGAGTTCATTTAAGACTTGCAATGATGTGATGGGGTGAATGTGTTTTGCATGTTGCAAGGATATGAATTTTGGGGGGCTAAAATGTAGAATGTTATGGATTAAATTATGTCCTCAAAAAATATGTGTTATAATCCTAACCTCTATGCCTGTGGTTATAATCCTATTTGAGAATGGATTGTCTTTGTTATTTTTATGAGTCAGGATTAGTGTAGGGTGTATCTTGAGTCAGTCTCTTTTGAAATATAAAAGAGATTAAATATGCAAGCAGAGCAGAGATGAGGGAAGATAGATGCCAAGCCACATGAAGGTCACCCAGGAGCAGAAGCTCAAAAGAGACAAGGACCTTCTTCCACAGCTGGCAGAGAGAAGAGAGAGTCTTCCCCTAGAGTCGGCACTCCTAAATTGTGAGGAAATAAATTTCTGTTTGTGAAAACCACTTATGGTATTTCTGTTATACCAGCAGCACTAAATAACTAAAACATACTTCCACCTCTAGTCCTTTCTAGCAAGGGTTTGTGTTTTCTTTTTGAATTAAATCTGTTTGTTCTGCTTTGGAATGATCTCATCCCTCCCATCCACTCTCCTCCCTTGTAATCATTGCTTCCTTCTGTTAGTGGTTTGTGGTTGGTTGATCTTTTACAATTAACATCATTCTTATTTTCATTTGCCGTCTTCAGGAAATTAATTTTCCTTTGAATTCTGAACTCCTAATATTATGTCCTTTAGCCCCCTGAAGGGTGAGTGTCCCAGTGGTGCCATTATCCACTTGAACAGTGTCCTGAGAACATTTTAAGAGAAGTAAGAATGGCAGTGCCATTTGGATACCAATTAAAAACAAATCTCTTTTTGAGTGAAATCCATCTTTAAGCCTGCCAAGTCACAGAGGGCTGGTACTCTCAGTTTCCTTTCCCATTACTGACATTTAGAACTTCCTGATGCAATAAACAGGGACTTAAGAGGAAACTTTTTTTTCCCTGTTGCAGTGGGAGAACAGCCAGCTTTCACATAGCTGTATATTGCTGAAAAATATAGAAGGGACTTTTAACAGGTTCTGTGGAGAGTCCTGGTGTATCTCCGTTGTTGTATAACAAAGTCTTGTGGATGTCTTAGGAATGCCGTGGCAGCAAGTGGGCAGTGTCTTTGCCCACTGTGACTCATGGAGAAGTCTCTGTCCCCATGTTGTTTATGACTGTTTTACTGGGCTAGGCCTCCAGCCGTCTCGCTTTCCTGGCGTGTCTTCTCTTCTGTTTACCTTGGCTCCACCTTTAGCTCAGCTGGACACCACAGGCTTCACCAGAGTCAGTTGGAATGCAAGCCCATCACACCAGCTCTTCCATCTCTCTGCGTCATGTTATGGCTCAAAGAAAATTGGAACTAAAGCCTGGGTGACTAATGGCTGGTTGTACCCTGCCAAGTCTGGACAAGTGGAAAAAGTGTATGAGTTTGTGAGTTTGTGTGCATTTCACATTCTCACAGACACATCTGGAGTCCAAATAAATACGTCTCTATTCCTCCTTGATTTGAGTGGTTAATTACTTAGAATGAGTTTTGGTTACCCCCAGAGGAGAAGGTTCTTTAGGAACAGCTGTGATTATCCAGAGATGTTCCATTGTGCTGTTCTCCTCGTGCATTTTTAACACCTGCACATCATCACTTTTCTAGGCACCTACAGCAGTGTCACCTGCTAGCTTGGCAGGCTGAAGAGACGCTCAAAGCCATGTCTGACTTGCTCTGCCCGTGTGGATTATTTTTATCACATGAAGGTTTGGCAGACATTGTCTGCAAATCTGTAGCTTGTCTTTCCACAGCTCCGGTGAGGAGTGGTGAACTGGGCCCATATTTTCAACTCTTGAAGTGGTATTTCCCTAAGAAACAAGGATTGGTGACAGAAACTTAGCAGGACAAGGGCTTCTTCATGTGAAAGTTGATCTCCAAGCTTAGCATATATTTCTCTTAACTAGAGAGAACAATAGGACCTGGTGGCCAACCCTTCCCAGCTTGCCACCAGCCTTGGTATGACTTCCATTGCAAATGCTGGGATTAATGCTTTGGTTGTGCAAGAAGGAAATTATTTCAGGGTCGTATTTTATCTCCTACTGTTAGACTCTTTCAGATCTAGCTGGGATGGCTGAACGTAAATCTTTTGTGTAATTCCCATGGGCTTCAGTGATGCGGCTTGGGGTAGTGGCCAGAGGAGCTCTCACACAGGCTAAATGATGCAGCTAACAGAAACAAGTGGGCGTCGACTTTCTGGAAGATGCCTCACAAAGGAGACTTTCTTCGCTCCACCCGGTACATGCAGGATGGCATGTGCTAAGCATAGCAACAGTTTATTGTGAAAGTCTTTCAGCCACAGTTCTTTTTAAAACCTAATTGCACCCTCCAGAGAAACTAAAATAAATACCAGCCTAATAAACTTCAGATTTTTTTTTTTTTTTTAGTAAGTTATCCTTTTGCATTTCTGTAAGAAGAAAAATATGAGGTCTGTGTGTGTTCTTACTCTGTTTGGATTCACTTCCCGAGCTGTCCGGTCCCAATTCAGCCTTAAAGTGGAAGAAAATACCTTATTACGTGAAGAAGAGTGAATGTAGTACAAAATTCAAGATTTAAAAAGAGAAGGTGGAGGAGTAAATTTTTATACCAACTTTGGAATTTTCTTAAAAGAAGCAAAACAACAGACAGACGGATGTGATTTTGCCCTGGATACCAAAAAATAAACCTATAGCAGTCAAGTTGATTCTGACTCATAGTGACACTATTTGACAGAGTAGAATTGCCCCATAGGGTTTCCAAGGCTGTAATCTTTACAGAAGCAAACTGCCACATCTTTCTTTTGTGAAGCAGCTGATGAGTTCAAACCACCAACCTTTCAGTTAGCAGATGACAGCTTAAGCACTGTGCCAGTGGAGGTTGATGATAAAAGATACCTTCTCAATATTCCCTGAAAAGGAAGTCTTCCATCCAGGCTTTCGTTCATTCGTCTTTTGTTTCTAATATGTTTAAAGTGTGCCATGTCTTCTCCCGCACTCTCCCTGACCTTTTCTTTGACCTTATACCAGTCCCTTCATCCCTCCTCATCTCCAGTTCTCATGCTACCTCTTGGCTTCTCTTGCCTCCCGCCCAGTCTGGCCCAAGTCTTAGAGCAGCAGCCTACGTTCAGCCATGCCTTCAACTGCACATGCCTGTCTATCCAGGTGTAGGAAAGAAGTCTGACTTCACCCTTTCTTCACTCTATCTTCCCTCAATATTTTGTTGTTTGGTGTCAAGTCGATTCCGACTCACAGCGACCCGATGTGTGCAGAGTAGAACTGTTCTATAGGGTTTTCAAGGCGGTAGCCTTTTGGAAGCAGATCGCCAGGCCTGTCTTCTGAGGCACCTTTTGGTTAGCAATCGAGTGCTTAACCCTTTGCGCCACCCAGGCAACTTTCTCCGTTTACTTCACTGATTGTTATCTCTTTGTCCTAACCCCCCAAGGTTCCTCTGACTATTCATTATTATTTTTGCTTTATGTTTTAACTTTATTATTAAACTTTGTTATTAAGTAAAGATGTGAAAAATAATATAATGAACATCTATGTACCCACTACCCAGTTTAAAAAGTAAAACATTTCTAGTAGAGTTGAAGCCCCCATTGTAATTCTCCTGATTTTGTTTTCCACTCACATGGTGATTTATGCTATTATTTCTTTATACATTTTCCACATGTGTAAATCAACAAATAATATACTATGTTTTATATTTTCAAAAATTGCACCTTACAGTGTTATGTACTTTTGCAACTTGTTTTTTCTTTAACTGAACATTATGTTTGTGAGATTTATTCGGGTTGCTGTGTATTGCTTTTCCACTACTGTATGGGATTCTATTTTAGAACTACCCACTGCCATCGAGTTGATTCTGACTTATAGCAACCCTATAGGACAGTAGAACTGCCCCATAGGGTTTCCAAGACTGTAAATCTTTACGGAAGCAGACTGCCACATCTTTCTCCCATGGAGTGGCTGGTGAGTTCAAACCACTGACCTTTCTATTAGCAGCCGAGCACTTTAACAACTGCTCCACCAAGGCCCCTATTTTAGAACTATGAAGGATGACCAAGGAGGGATGAAATTAGAATCAAAAAGACTGGAGAGAAGACTCTTGCAGTAGAATTTGCCTGTGAGTCCTCTTCAGAGTATACAGCTTAAAGACAGGGACCTTGTTTCAGCAGCCTTTATACAACATGCCAAGCAGAAATAGGTGCTCAATATAATTTGCTAAGATAATAAATGGACATGTGTGCAAGGAGATTTGTACAAGAATGCCCATAGCAGCATTGTCTGTAATAGCAAAAAAAATGCAAACAGCCTAAATATTTGCAAATAGAATAGATAAATGGTGGTATCTCTGGGTATATGGATGTCCATTACATCTATGTCCCCATTTATCTCTTCTATTTTCAAACTTTTAGGTTGTTTGCATTTTTTTTGTTATCACAAACAATGCTACTATGGACATTCTTGTACAAATTTCCTTGCACTTATGTCCATTTATTGTTTTAGCAAATTGTATCAGGTACCTATTTGTGCTTGACGTGTTGTATATAAGGCTGCTGAAACAAGGTCCCTGTCTTTAAGCTATATACTCTAAAGAAGACCCATAGGCAAATTTTATTATAGAGTCTTCTCTCCTGTCTTTTTGACTCTAATTTCATCCCTCCTTGATCATCTTTCACAGTTCTGTTCTGCTGGAGTTAACTTCTCAAACACAGATATAATCATTACTGTTATGCTCAAAAACATTCCATGGCTCCTTGTTTCCTATGTGAGTAATGTTAATACTTCTCAGCTTGCTGTTCAAGAACCATCCTAGCCTAACCTTTTCTGGTCTTTTCTTCTATTGCATCTCACCCATATACTCCTACATTCTAATGCCATTTCCCTTTTATGCCTCTCTGTGACCAACCTTAGCTGTCTTTCCTGTTTTGAGCTCTATCCAGGATGTTCAAATTCTACTCAGTTTTCAGGATCCAAATTCTTTCTTGTCCAGTATGCTCCAAGTCTGATTCTACCTTTATATTACAGCTAGTTGGGTATACATTTGCCTAGCTGACTATGGAGAGGCATCACATGGTAATAATTATGTTGGATCTACTCAAGAGTATGCAGCACATTCCCTTGAACATAGTAGGGCCTCATTAATGAAAATAATAATAATAACCAAATTTAATTGAATGGATCATTTGGTTCTCAGCTTTGCTGTTAATACTCTTTAATGATGCTAATGGGAGGAGGGAGTAGAAAGAGAGCAAATGTTTTAATTTCCTATTGCAATTTGTCAAACATTTCTGGCTCTCAATAAGTGCTTGTTGAGGAGAAGCCAAGATGGCAGATTAGTCACATGGACCTTGCCATCCCTCTACAGCAAAGACCCAAGAAACCAAGTGAAACAGATACAGATGACAATCCTGGAACCCTGAGCATCAAATGAAAGGATAAATAATTAGATCAAATACCACTTGGAAGAAGAAACTGATCAAGAATAGCAAACAAAGAGAGATACAGACCAAAAGGGCCCTATCAGCTGACCCAGAACAGCATGGCCATCTTGAGACAAAGCCAGCAGCAATTCTGGGTGAGGAACACAGAAAGGTAACTTCACAGAATTTGCAACAGGAGACAGAGAAACTACGTTGACCTACCCAGAGTGAAGTGAGCTGAGAAGGACATGAACTAGACCTAGGAAGGAAGAGTATGGGAAGGAGGGTGAGAACTCCATGGAGCCAGGAGGGAGCTGGGACCCAGAGACAGGGAGGCTCGCCGGCAGATGCCTCTGACCATTGGGATGGTGGTGCACACAGAGTGATACATCTGCAGAGTGTTAGCAGAAGGTCCCCCACCCAGCCAGTCCACAGGCAGACCATACATCTTCGCCTTTGATCGGGCCAGGTCCCGATTGTTGGCTGCAGCCAACGGGAAGCACCCAGGCACACTAGCCTGGTGACCTTAGGAGCACGTTACCCCTTCTCTCACCCTTCTGGTGATTGCATACACAAACTCCCCCATCCCTGCATGCCTTGACCGCTGGGGACACAGTCCAAGCTGCCTGGCCCACTCGCTGACCTACCCCTCCAAGCAGTGCAGGACTACTCTGGAGACTCCATCTACTCTAGGCAATCAGAGGAGAGCATGTTCCCACACTCTTGTTTGCCTGCCACACCCATCACACCCACCACTCTGCCCACTCAGTGAGTACCATCGCCCACTCCCACCCCACTGAACCAATGACAGTTGGTGGCCAATGCCCACCCAACAGAGACCTGCCAGCTGCTGTCCTGCCAACCTGGAGCCAGATGGTGGGTGCTCCAGTTCTAACAGACTAGTGACCAAAGTAGCATGCCTGCCCCAATATGTCGAAACAAAACAGGAACAGGAAATCAAGACACAGGAAACAAACATAAAATCAGTCAATAAATATAATAATACCTTAATGCTTCAGACACAACAGACAATATCAAATCACATGAAGAAGCAATAAAAGATGCCTCAAGCAAGTGACCAAAATAAAGGGTCAGAAAAACTTCCTGATGAAGAAATAGTAATGGAACTCTCTGATAAGGAATCGAAAAGACTTATATGTAGAATCCTTGAAGAGACCAAGAAAGAGATCAAGGAAAACACAGACAAAATCAAGGAAAACACAGGTAAGACTATAGAAGAATTCAGAAAAATAGTACAAGAACAAAATGTTAAAATGGACAGTTAGAAACCATACAAAAACAGCAGCTTTAAATCCAGAACATTAACAATAAAATTTCAGAATGGAAGGACACAGGAGTAGAATTGAATCAGTGGAAGACAGAATCAGTGAAATAAGTTGACAAATTCCTTGACACTAATTTATTTGAGGAACAGTCATGAAAAAAGAAGAAGAAAAATTTAGAAAGCCTAAGAATTATGTGGGACACTATTAAGAGGAATAATTTGCGTGTGATTGAAATTCCAGAACAGGAGGAAAAAAAAAAAAAAAAAAAAAAAACACAGAGAATTTTTAAAGATTTGCTGACAGAAAACTTCCCTAATTCATGAAAGACAAGAAGCTTAATGAACAACATACATGGTAGTTCCCAAAAGAAAGTCACCAAGGCATATCATAATCAGACTTTCCAAAACCAAGGGCAAAGAAAGAATCCTGAGAGCAGCCTGGGAAAAATGAACTGACAAAGGGGAACCAATAAGACTAAGCTCTGATTTTTCGGCAAAAACCATACTGGCAAGAAGGCGATGGAATGACATATATAAAACCCTGAAAGAAAAGAAATTGCCAACCATGTGTTATGTATGCAGCAAAATTGTCTGTCAAATATGATGGTGAAATTAGCACTTTTTCAGATAAACAGAAATTAAGGGGATTTGTAAAAACCAGACCAACCTTACAGGAGATATTAAAAGGAATCCTTCAGACAGAGAACCAACAACATTAGACAACAACCTTGGATTTAGACACATGACAGCACCACCCAGATACCAACCCAGATAAAGGAATCTGAAAAATAAAATAAAACTAAAAGACTAACAGCAGGGAACCAGAGACATCAATCTGTAGTGATGACTTCACAACAGAAAGGGGGAATACATGGTGTAGTTACAGAACTTCCATATGGAGAGGAAGTCAAGGTGATATTAAGATATAACACTGTTTTAAACTTAGGAAGATAAAGGTAGATTGTAGGGTGACCATGAAGAAAATTAATAAACCTACTCACCAAAATAAAAATGAAGAAAACCGTAAAGACTTAGTAAACACAAAATCAACAACAATGAAGGAAATGAAAAGAAAATCCATAAACAAAAAGAACTTAGTACAGAAAAGTAAGCAGAACAAAGAAATCATCAACACTACAAAAAAAAAAGCACAATCAAAATAACAGCAGTAAATTCATATCAATAATCACACTGAATGTAAATGGGCTAGATGCAGTAGTAAAGAGAGAGTAACAGAATGAATAAACAAACAAACAAAAAAATGACCCATCAGTATGTTGCCTAGAAGAGACATACATTAGACACAAAGGTAAAAATAAACTAAAAATCAAAGGATGGAAAAAAATATATCACGCAAACAATAACAAAAAAAAAGAGCAGGAGTGGCAATATTAATCTCTGATAAAATATACTTCAAGTCAAAATCCAGCATAAGAGACAGGGAAGAGTACTATATAATGATTAAAGTGTCAGTCAACCAAGGGGGCATAACTATAATAAATATTTACGCACCCAACCACAGAGCTCCAAAGTACATAAAACAAACTAACAGAATTGAAAAGAGAAATAGACAATTCCACAATAATAGTAGGAGACTTTAACATGCCACTTTCAACAAAGCATAGAACAACTGAAGAAGAAACTTAACAAAGATACAGAAGATCTAAACAACACAGTCAACCAGCTTGATGTCATAGACATATACAGAACACTACACTCAACAGCAGCACAGTACACATTCTTCTCCAACACACATGGATCATTCTACAGAATAGACCATATTTTAGGCCCCAAAGTAAACCTCAATACATTATATATGTAGAAATTATACAAAGCGTCTTCTCTGATCACAACACTATAAAATTAGAAATCAATAACAGGAAGAACAAGGAAGAAAAATCAAGTACAGGGAAACTGAATAACACCTTGCTTAAAAACCACTGTGTAGTAGAAGAAATTATAAATGAAATAAAAAATTCCTAGAATCAAATGAAGGAGCCCTGGTGGCACAGTGGTTAAATCGATTGCTAACCGAAAGGTCAGTGGTTCAAAACCACCAGTGGCTCCATGGGATAAAGATGTGGCAGCATGCTTCCAGTGAGTTTTTAGAATCAAATGAGAATGAAAACATAAAATACCAAAACCATTTTGACATAGCAAAAGCATTGCTCAGAGGTCAATTTATAGCAACAAACACACACACATCATAAAAGAAGAAAGAGTCAAAGTCAATACTTTAACCCTACAACTGGAACAAATAGAAAAAGAGCAGCAAAAGAAGCCCAGAGCCACCAGAAGAAAGGAAATAACAAAGATTAGAACAGAAATAAATGAAATACAGAAGAACAATTGAAAGAATCAAGAAGATTAGAAGTTGGTTCTTTGAAAAGATCAATAATATCGACAAACCACTGGCCAAATTGTGAAAATAAAAGAAAGAGAAGATGTAAATAACCCAAATAAGAAATGAGATGGGTGACATTAAAACAGATCCAATTGAAATAAAAAGGATTATAACAGATTATTGTGAAAAACTATACTCCAACAAATTTGAAAACCTAGAAGGAATGGGCAAATTCCTAGAAACACACTACCTATCCATACTAACACAAACTGAGGTAGAAAATCTGAACAGACCCATTAAAAAGAAGAAATTGAAGAGATCATAAAAAAACTCCCAACAGCAACAACAAAAAGGCCTGGCCCAGAAATCTTCTTTGAGAATTTTACCAAACATTCAGAGAAGAATTGACACCAGTACTACTCAAACTATTTCAGAACGTAGAAAGGGAAGGAATACTCCCAAATTCATTCTATGATGCCAGCGTAACCATGATACCAACGCCAGGCAAAGACACCACTAAAAAAGAAAATTATACACCAGTATCTCTCATGAATATAGATGTAAAAATTCTCAACAAACTTCTAGCCAATAGAATACAATATCATATCAAAAAAATAATACACTGTAGTCAGGTGGGATTCATACCAGGTATGCAAGGATGGTTGAACATTAGAAAATCAATCAGCATAATTCACCACATAAATAAAACTAAGGACAAGAATCACATGATCATCTCAATCAATACAGAAAAGACATTTGATAAAGTCCAACACCTATTCCCAATAAAAATTCTCAGCAAAATAGGAATAGGAGGGAAATTCCTCAGCATAATTAAGGGCATATATACAAAATCAACAGCCAACATTATTCTCAATGGAGAAAGACTGAAAGCATTCCCCTTGAGAATGGGAACTGGTCAAGGATGCCCTTTATTACCACTCTTATTCAGTATTGTACTGGGGGTCCTAGCTAGAGAAATAAGGCAAGAAAGGGAAATAAAGGACAAACAAATTGGTAAGGAAGAAGTAAGAGTATCCTATTCGCAGATGATAATGATCATATACATAGAAAACCCCAGAGATTCCACAAGAAAGCTACTAGAACTAATAGAAGGATTCAGCAAAGCGGCAGGGTACAAAATCAACATACAAAAATCAGTAGGATTTCTCTACATGAAGAAAGAGAGCTCCAAAAAGGAAATCAGGAAAACAACACCATTTACAATAGTCCCCCAAAAGATAAAATACTTACAACTAAATCTAACTGGGGATGTAAAAGACTTATACAAAGAAAACTACAAAACACTACTGCAAGAAACCAAAAGAGACCTACTTAAATGGAAAAACTTGGATAGGAAGACTTAACATTGTGAAAATATCAACATTATCCAATATTATCTACAAGTATAATGCAACCCCAATCCAAATACTAGCAACATTCTTTAATGGGATGAAAAAACTAATCACCAACTTCATATGGAAAGGAAAGAGGCCCCAAATAAGCAAAACATTATTGAAGAAGAACAAAGTAGGAGGCATCACACTCCTTGATCTCAGAACCTCTACTATACAGCCACTGTAGCCAAAATAGCCTGGTACTGGTACAACAACAGACATACAGACCAACAAAATAGAATTGAGAACTCAGAAGTATATCCATTCACCTACGGACAGCTGATCTTTGACAAAGGGTGGAAGTCCATTAAATGGGAAAGAGAAAAGTCTCTTTAATAAATGGTGCTAGAAAAACTGGTTATCCATTTTCAGAAAAATGAAATGAGATCCGTACCTCACACCATACATGAAAAGTAACTCAAAATGGATCAAAGACGTAAATGTAAAACCTAAAACAATAAAGATTATGGAAGAAAAAATAAAGACAACACTAGGGGCCCTGTATACGGCATAAATAAAATAGCAAACATAACGAAAAATGCACAAACAGCAGAAGATAAATTAGATAACTGGAATCTCCTAGAAAATAAAAACTTACACTCATCAAAAGATTTTGCCAAAAGTGTGAAAAGAGAACCTATGACTGGGAAAAAATTTTTGGCTATAACACATCTATCAAGGGTCTAATCTCTAACATTTATAGAAAACTTCAACACCTCAACAATAAAAAGACAAATTATCCACTTAAAAAATGGGCAAAGAATACGAACACACACTTCACCAAAGAAGACATTCAGGCAGCTAATAAACACATGAAGAGATGCTAACACTCATTAGCTATTACAGAGATGTAATCAAAACTGCAATGTGATAGCATCTCACCCCAGCAATGATGACAGTGATCAAAAAAAAAAAAAACAACAACAATGCTGGTGAGGCTGTGGGGAAGATTCGAACTCTTATACAGTGCTGGTGGGAATGTAAAATGGTATAACCACTATCAAAAGCAGTATGGTGCTTCCTTAAAAAGCTAGAAATAGAAATACCATATGATCCAGCAATCCCACTCCTAGGAATATATCCTAGAGAATTAAGAGCCATCACATGAATAGACATATGCACACTCATGTTTATTGCAGCAGCATTCACACTAGCAAAAAGATGGAAACAACCTAAATGCCCACCAAAAGATGAATGGATAAAACAAACTGTGGTTCATACACACAATGGAATACTTACAGAACTATAAAGAATAATAATGAATCAGTGAAACATCTCACAATGTGGATGAATTTGAGGGGCGTTATGCTGAGTGAAATAAGTCAATCACAGAAGGACAAATATGATATGTGACCACATTGTAAAAAGTCAAGAAAAGTTTTACACACAGAAAGAAACATTCTTTGATGGTTACCAGGGATGGGAGGGGGAGGAAGGGGAAATCAGTAACTAGATAGGAGACACCTGTTAACTTTGGTGAAGGGAAAGGCAATATACAAGAAAGGGAATGTCAGCACAGCATGACCAAGAGAAGGGAAGACAGGGAGAGGTTCGCAAGAATAAAAGGCAACTCCTAATACAATAAAGTATACAATCCTGCAAGGTGTGGGAGACAGTGTGAGAGTACATCTGTGTGCATATATGGGTTCATCTGTGGCTATTTCTACATATATATTTGTGTGTGCTACATGTATGTCCATATATATAATAGAGCACATAGAGGACATAATCATAGAAACTTCCTAGACGTAACCAAACCCCTCACAGAACTGAGTTACTGGACTGGAAGGCTAAGGACCATATTCTCGGGGGACATCTAGGTCAATTGGCATAACATAGTTCATAAAGACAGTGTTCTATATCCTGCTTTGGTGAGTAGCATCTGGGGTCTTAAAAGCTTGTGAACAGCCATCTAAGATATAACAGTTTGGTCCTTTCTGTCTGGAGCAAAGCTGAGTGAAGAAAACCAAGGACTCAAGGAAGCAGTTAGTCCAAAGGACTAATGGACCACAAGAACCACAGCCTCCACTAGCCTGAGACCAGAAGAACTAGATGGTGCCCAGCTACCACTACTGACTTCCCTGACCAGGATCACAATAGAAGATCCTGGTTACAGTGGGGGAAAAAAAAATACAGAGCTAAACTCAAATTCATAAAAAAGAGGAGACTTACTTTTCTGAGAGAGACTGGTAGAACCCCCAAGACTATGGCCCTTAGACACACTTCAGACTTGGAACTTAACCACTCCTGGAGATCACCTTTCACACAAAATAGACAGGCCTATAAAATAAATAGTAACACCCATGAGGAAAGTGTGCCTTAGTAAAATAATCTATATGAGACCAAAAGGGCAACATTAGCCCAAAAGCAAAGATGAAATGGCAGGAAGGCGCAGGAAAGTCAGACAAATGGAAATGGGGGACTCGGTGCTAATGAGGAGAGTGCTGACAGATTGCAGGGAGTGCAACCAGTGTCTCGAAACAATCTGTATATAAACTATTGAATGGGAAACGAATTTGCTCTGTAAGCCTTCACCTGAAGCACAATACAATGTTACAAAAATGATAATAATAAGCTCTTGTAGCTTACTAACAAGGCTGCCATCCTGTGGGACCCTTACCCTTCAAAGTGGTGCAAGGTCGAGGAGAAAACTGGCTACACTGAGAAAGACTGATACTTCGTTAAGAAAAAGACTGTATTGTCACCTCAGCAGGACCTTCCATGTGTCTCCTGCTCTGAGGGTGGAGAGCAGATTGTGGCTGCTGCAGAGCAGGGAAACCTGAGTCCACTGTGTCTGCATTTCCATTCTGAAGGAAATGGGAGAAATGAGGCCAGTGGTTTGATAAATTATATCAAAAATAGTCCCTTCTTGCTAATGGAGTGTGAAGAAGCTGATGTTCTAGAGATGATCTATAATATTTTATATTTCTCTGAGGAGAAAAATGATAAACTTGATGATGTGTGATTTATTCATGTTTCTCCAGATGAAGAAAAAAATCCTAAAGTCAACTGCCTGTTTCTCCCTCCCAAAAGCTGGCGTGTGGATTTTACCATGGGATTGGAGGCTGGGCTTGTTTAGAGAAATGCTGGAGAGACTTTGATTAATCACAGGCCACTGGCAGTGGTTGGGAGAGGGTAATTACGCCAGCATCGCTGCTGTTTTATCATCGCTGTTTTCTGGCTCTACAACACCAGGTGACAAATGTGTTAATTATTACGTTTCTTACCCAGGGCTTCTCTCCCCTGACCCCTCTCCTTACGTTTCTGGCCTTTAGTCCTTCCCTGCAGCTCAGGCCTGGACAGCAGTAACTTCTGCAATCAAAGAACTGTTCTCTGGGAGCCATGCTGGGAGGGACATGGTGATCAGCCCTGTTGTGTGCAGACTCAAGCCACGGGGGATCTGGTTAATTCCCTTTCCTCTTCCTTCTGCCCATCACCCTCTGGGTCAAGTGCTGCTCAGAGCCAAAGCTTTACTTGCCTCTTTAATAACTGAAAATGGCACCCCTTGCCTGGGCCATGTCACTCTAAATAGCCCCCTGGAGGAGGTAAGAAGCAGAGGTTGTCTTAGGTAAAGAGACTTAGCAGGTAAAATTGCCCCCCCCCCCACTCCTTCCCTTGTTGTGTCTCCTGTTGGCAGTCCCCACCTGGCCATTTCCTGCCTGGACTAACCCTTCCCCTTATCATGGATGTCCTGCCTTCTCTAATTTTCCAGAACCCTGTTAGTACATCTGCTAATTGTTCCTATATGATTATGTTAGTGGATGCGAAGGGCTTGACCTTTGTAAGATAATCTGTTTATATTTTGATAAGTCTTTTGGAGACCCATTATAAGGACTCTAATAGAGTGGCACTGATAATAGAGAGGCACTGATGGCTCAGTGACAGAATTCTCACCTTCCCCGCGAGAAAACAGGGTTTGATTCCCAGCCAGCTGCCTCATGCGCATCTGCCACCTGGCTGTTGGCGTGTTGCTATGATGCTGAACAGGTTTCAGCAGAGCTTCCAGACTAACATGGAGTAGGACGAAAGGTCTGATGATCTACTTCTGAAAATCAGCCAGCAAAAACCCTTTGGATCACAACAGTCCGATCCGAAACCAGTCATGGGATGACACAGGATGGAGTCAACGCAAGTCGGACTGACTCAGTGGAAGCTGACGACAACAATAGAAGGATTTCATTCATGGGTTTGGTACAAATTTGGGGGAAAGAGGACCTTTTAGAGAGTCTCAGGACATGTTTGTACGTGGCTGTTTTCTCCATGTTCCCTTAGGATCAGCCAAAAGGATGATTTACTGGGATTCTGGCTGCCCACCTGTCCAGTTCCTTCAGCCTGTCTGAAACTACCTTCAGTTCTTTCAAATCTGCTCTAATTCCGTTTATAGGCACGGCACTGGTGGTTTCAAGGAAGCGGATTTCATTGTATAAATAGGTTTCAGCTTCCTCTGGTGGTTTAGAATTTTTTAAGACATCTTGTAATGTGATTTGTGAATTTGTTTTCCTTGGGGCTGTGCTGGAGAGTTTGACTGCCCCTAATGGATAGCCTGTCTCCATCAAGTGAGAACTTGCCTGTAGCGATAGCCTCAGCATTTAATGATTCCAGTGGAGTGGAATCAGAATATTCTAGGGAAAAGTGTGATCAGATGGGGTGATAGTAGTAGAGGTTTAGGAGGACTAGTATATATATGGGATTATCAGAAGAAATCAGGTGGAAAAATTCTATCTTATAAAACTTCGTAAAGTATATGTGTATATATATACACACGTAAACCAGACTTGTTTGTTTCAACACAGAATGTTCACTCTCTTGGAATCTGGACGCCTTATTTTGGCTATTTGGTTTTATTCAGGAAGTTTGACTTCTCTGTGCCTTAATTGCCTCATCAGAAAAAAGTGGCGGCGTTCATGTTACGTAATGAAAGTGTAAGTGCTGTGTTTTCATCAAATGCCATTTAACTTACATTGTAATTCACCTTACTATCAAAAGAGTAACATTATTAAAGTCTTTAATTTGGTTAAGTATGTTCTCAGTTTCTTTCTTTGTGGGAGACATCTTCTGTGGTTATTTATAGTCAGGCCATTCTTAGGAATTTACCTGGTAGGAAAAGTCTCACAGAGCAGTAGTATATAGCCTTTCTCTACCACACCCCACCGACTTGCACAGCCTGAGAGCCCCCCATGAGTTTAGCAGTAGTTTGCATGAAGTAGTCTCACGAATTAAGCATGAGGTAGGGGGATTCCTCTAACTGTTCCTAAGCTAAAATTGCCTGGGGCCAAGGAAAGCCTCACAAACACACCTATAATTTAGTTATACCATTTTATAACAGCTGAATGAAAACTAAAATTGAAAGAAAAAAGTTTAATAAAACATAGAACTCAGTAGATGTATTTGACAGGGAAATTGTAGTTTACGCAGCGAAGGTGGGTTGTAGAGGGGAGTTCAGAAGTCAGGTTTCCTTTAAGAAGAACCCCATGAATTGGTACCTTAGCATTTTGTTTTTGTTCTGTTACTTCCATATACTGGTGATTTGTCAGTTCATTTACAAACTTTGCACTGAAAGTCGTCTGTCCTTTTGTAGGAAAGCATATTAAAATAAGTAAAATTATGCTGTCTGACTTCAAGAAGAAAGCTAACTAGTTATATACCTATAAAAAGATGAGTAGTTACTGAATGTAGAAAGTAATCCCCAAACTAGCCACAGAGAAGGCAGGTAACATGGCTGGAAGGCAAAGCCTTTGAAGACAAAGCTAGAGAAAGCTTCCCGGGAGTCCCACCACCGGGGAATGAGAATTTCTCATTCTGACCCTCCATTTTTTTCTGGAACTAGGCTGCTACATCTTCTGCCCTGTGTTGTGTGTTTTCCCAACTAAAATGTAATCTAGTTGGTCATGTTCTTAGTTATATTCCCAGTTTTTAGAACAAGACCTGATACTTTGTTTATGGTTAATATATATTTTTTGAATGAATGAATAAGTAAATGAAACAGGGAATCTTATATGTAACTCTCTTATTCTAGACCGGAAAGGGTTTTGACCGTATTTGAAGGTTTGAGCCTTCTTCAGTCACTCAATTTTTTAGTCCAAATATTGTCTAAAAGCAAAAAAGAAGAAGTTCCCTCTTACTGATCTAGTGGCTACAGACAGGGAGTCCCTGGGTTTCCTTGTCTTTCAGAAGTTAGAAGTGTGCCCTAGAGGAAACCAAACACTGGAAGGCCCTTTTCTTACCACAGCAATTCTCTGTTTTGAAACTGAGGTTAATGCTTGTACAGATTTCTTTAGGTGCCCTCTTTTTATTTTTAAGCTTCCAAACCCATTGCCATTGAGTGGATTCAGACTCATAGTGACCCTGTAGGACAGTAGAACTGCCCTATAGGGTTTCCAAGAAGGGGCTGGTGGATGAAAACTGCCAACCTTTTGGTTAGCAACCAAGCTCTTAACCACTGCGCCACGAGGGCTCCTCATCAAGCTTATATTTAGCCTAGTATGTTCTTAGAGTAATGTCCCTGGGTGGCGCAAAGGTTAAGCACTTTGCTACCAACCAGAAGGTTAGCAGTTTCATTTCTACCCAGAGGTACCTCAGAAGAAAGGTGTGGCAACCTGCTTCTGAAAAATGCAGTCATTGAAAACCTTGTGGAGCACAGATCTACTTTCACACATGTGGGTCGCCATGAGTCGGAATTGATTCAACGGCAACTGGTTTTTTTGGTACTTATAGTAGAACTATCCATCTTAATCATAATTCGTATGTAAAAGTGAGGCAAATGTATCTGCTACAAAACGTGACTACTGGATGCTTCTGACTTACTGTCTAATACCTTGATTACAGTGATCTGTGCATATCTTTCTCCCCATTAGATTTTAAACTTATTAAAGTAATGTTTTATTTTTGTATCCCTATTACCTAGCAAAAGGTGACACATAGTAGCCCTTCATGAATTGATACCCACTACTCTGTCCTGTAGGGTCGCTATGAGTCAGAATCTACTCCATGGCAACAAATTTGTTTTTTTTTTTTTTTTTTTTTACTGTGCTGTGGAAGGAGGCCTGGTGGTGCAATGGTTAAGTGCTCAGCTGCTAACCTACCCAAAGGGCAGTGGTTTGATCCCACCCAGCGGCTTTGCGGGGAAATAGACTTGACAATATGCTCCCATAAAAATTACAGCCTAGAAAATTCTATGGGGCAGTTCTGCTCTGTCACATTGGGTCAGTATGAGTTGAAAATTGATTCTACGGCACCCAGTAACAACAGTGTACTGGGGAGATTCATTCCCGACCTCCTTGGTATATCTCTTCTCTATCAGAAAGAGGAAGTAATTTGAGCTGTCAAAAAACAACAGTTTGAGTCTGGGCTCAATTATATTAAATTATTTTTCCTGGCAGCAGTTAATAATAGGATCAGTTCCTCTTTAAGGCCTTTTCTGGTGTGAGGCTATGTGTGTTACTTTTTGTGATGGCAGGAGTACGTGCATCATATTCATGTAAAGGTTGAACAAATTACTTATGGCTTGCAGAGAAAGAAGAGTAAGCATGTGGCCACGTTTTATGCTATTTAAGATTGAAAATTATTGAGTTATGAACCCATTTCTTTTCATTCTACTTTAAAAAGTCTATGTAGTTTGAATCTAGAATCTTTCCATGTATGAAATCAAAGAAAAATAAATTTATACATGAGGAGCTACATATGAGAAGTCTTAAATTGTTCTTCGAATATTTGGTCACTAGTGGCATAGTGGAGCCCTGGTGGCGCAGTGGTTAAAAGCTCTGGCTGGTAACCAAGAGGTTGGAAGTTCGAACCCACCAGCCACTCCTTGGAAACCCCATAGGGCAGTTCTGCTCTGTCACACAGAGTTGCTATGAGTTGGAATTGACTGGACAGCAACGGGTTTGATTTTTTGGTTAGTGGCATAGCGGTGCTTAACCCTTTCTTGCCAACTTAGGAAAAGTATGAGATTGAGGGATCTAGATTTGGAGTTTATAGAGGAAAAACATGTTGGTAAAGTACTGAAATTTTGCATAAGAAACAAATAGATCTATTGTTTTGGGAAATGAGGATTTTCAAAAGAATTTTGAGGGAGATAATTACAGGACATATTTGAGTATAGATTGAGGCCTGGAAATTTTAACATTCGTATTTGCAAAAGGTCGTTTCTTCTTGGCTTAGGTCTTAACAGACTTGAAGTATATTATCAGTATAGTTAAACAGAATGATAGTACACTTTGGGGGAATTTTGACATGATGTCTACAGAACGTGAGGAAGTTACCTTTGTGTTTCATAGCTAAGAAAAACCTTACGCCAATGTTTTTATTGGGATTTGTTTTTCTACAATTTTTCCTCAGAAGCCATACAAGGAACATTCATCATTGGCCAGTGACTGAGCCTGAAGACCAAATGTTTCCTCGGTGTTGTTTATTGACTTAGATAAGAAACTTATCAAGGGATTTGATAAGGTCTCTTTTCTGCTTAAGATAAGGTCTTGTTACTCTTGTCAAATTATTTTTGTGTGTGAGATGTTGGTTGTTGTTGTGTTTTTGGCTTTTGTTTATTTGTTGCTTACTGGCATTCCTGAACCAAGAGGTAAGTTGTGCAGATGTTGTAAAGATAGGTGACGGTATACTCAATATGTGCAATTTTGAAAACTCATTTAACCCTTAGGGAAATTCTGTGAAGTAGGTACTTCATTTTTCCTGTTTCCCAGATAAGGAAACTGAAGCATAGAGAGGTAAGTGCCTTGTCCAAAGCCTTATAGCTAATAAGTGGTGAAGTTGGGATTCAGACTCTGGTATTTTGTCTTAGTAATTCATGCTCTTAACCATTATGTTTTATACTGTCTTTGAAAATCTAATTTTGACTTGACAGTGAGTTTAAGAGATTAGTAGGAGTTTGGTAGACAAACCATTCTAAAGAGTTTTTTTTATTATTTGGATTTGAGAATATAACCAGTGCCAGTGAAGAGGTTCTCACTTCATTCCATCTCTAACATTCTCATCTTGCCATGATATATTCAAGAACATCCATGCTAGTGTTTAGAATAAGTTTGAGGAAAAATTGATCACTCACTGCTTAATGTCACTTGTATTTCTCTAAGATGGAAATAAACTAAGGGTAATTACCTATTAAATCATTTATGCTGGCCTCTGGTTGAGATGTGTACATAAATTTCTTTCCTTAAGATCTGTCTTTGACTGGAGGGACCCCAGAAGACATGGCCCCCACACTCTCTGTTAGCCCAAAACTAAAACCATTCCCAAGGCCAACTATTCAGACTAAGATTAGACTGGAGTGTGGGACATAAAATGATACTCGTGAAGAGTGTGCCTCTTAGCTTAAGTAGATACGTGAGACTAAATGGGCAGCTCCTGTCCAGAGGGGAGATGAGAAGGCAGAGAGGGTCGGGAGCTGGTTGAATGGACATGGGAAATCCGGGGTGGAAAGGAGGAGTGTGCTGTCACAGTATAGGGAGAGCAACCAGGGTCACATAATAACTTATGTATAAATTTTTGTATGAGAGACTAACTTGAATTATAAACTTTCACTTAAAGCACAACAATAAAAAAAAAAAAAATTTTTGTCTTTCACCTGCTGTGCAGACTAGATTATGCTTAAATTTGATGAAGAGACCATTTTGTGAAAAATTAGCATGAAGTGAAGCAGTCTTCCAGGTAAAGCAGCCTGGGTTTTCCTTGAGGGCAGCTTTGTTACAGTTACTACTAATGCTGGTGTTAAAATCACCTGAACTTATTATTCAAGTTGATGGGTTCTTGGACTGCCTAGATTTCAAAGGACTGTTCTATTGATATCAAACGTCTAAGAATCAGCATGTGCAGCAGTAAAAGGAAGAATATAAATTTGTCAGGCATGCTCAAATGGCCTTGTTTTGGAATCACACCAGGAGAAAGAAATTGTCAGTGCTTGTGCCAGGTAATTGGAAGAGATCTTGTAATATTAATGGAGATCAGCACTCTTAGGCTGCCAGAATGACTTTACTTACCATTCATCCAGTAAAAAGAAGGATGTAAAGCTTTGAGCATACAATAATTCACTTGCAAAATCCAGGATTTTTTTGGTGAACAAATAATATTAAAACCCCAAAAGTAAATCAGTAAGTCATCCACCTTGTATTTATTTCCCTATCCTATCAAACTCACTAATAACAGTAATACACTGTCAATTATTGAGTGTCTATTTTATGCCAGACACTTGGTAACTACTTCTATATGGAAAGGAATGTTGGTC
Source organism: Trichechus manatus latirostris (assembly GCF_000243295.1). Classification (NCBI taxonomy): domain Eukaryota; kingdom Metazoa; phylum Chordata; class Mammalia; order Sirenia; family Trichechidae; genus Trichechus; species Trichechus manatus. The sequence goes on from NW_004444013.1 coordinate 6,088,928, forward strand.
AGTGGAGAAGCTATTCCCCCTCACATACCGAAGGTAGAATTACATGATTTCACAGCTGTTCCTTGAGTAAGATCCCAGCTTAACATGAGACCAAAAGAACTAGATGGTGTCTGGCTACCATTACTGACTATTTTGATCAAAGATTCTATAGAAGAATCATGATCAAAAGGGAGAAAATTCATAACAGAATATCAGATTTTCATGGAATCCAGACTTTCTGGAGCCATGAAGTCTGGATCCACCCCTGAAACTATTGACCTGAGATAATCTTTAAACCTTAAACCAAAAATATCCCCTGAAGTCTTCTTAAAACCAAATAATAGTTTAGCTTAACTAGTAAAGAATGTCTGCCTTGAGTATTGTGCTCTTTTAAGATCTAGCTACATGGGATCAAATTGACAATAGCAGCTGGAAAGATTACATAGGAAACTTAGCGGGCAGTAGGCTTACGTTAATGCAGGAGGAACAATTCAGAAATGGAGGGTGAGAATTAGTTGTACAACTTGAAGAATGTAATCAATGTCACTGAATTGTACATGTAGAAATTGTTGTATACAAAGTCTGTATTAATAGTAGTTTGCTAATTGTGTATTCTGCTATATATATTCTCAACAGCAATAACAAGCATAAAATAAATTACTAAAAAAAAAAAAACTACTGTGGAAAAAATAACAAGGGAAAAATGTACTAAAAAAAAAATCTTGGCTTAAAAAGCCAAGTTCTTTGAGTTCTATTTATTTGTCTACAAGATTAGATACCTATTTCTCTTTATCCATAAGAAAAAACAGCTACCTTTAGAAAACCTTGAGGAAGCCAAAGTGTTCCAGAGAAGGTAGACATTATGCCAGGAGCTACCATGATTGCTCAGCACAGTCACCCAATGAAGAGAAGGACCGTCAGCAGTACGTTCCAAAGGTGATGCGGAGCTCCCTGCCCTGGCCAGTGCATACGCCTCCAGATGATCTTACCAGTTGTAATTAGAGGATAATGAGGCACAATAATGAAGCACAATGTAAAAGAAAAACTGAAGAGGGACATCCTGTGGCCAAGACTTGATGAAAATAAAGTTGGAGAAAGAAGACAGGAAACACCAGAGGAGGAAGGAGGGAACTGTAGTTTTTTGCTATAAATGCGCCAGAATCCCTACTGTGACACTGAATCTTGGCCAGTGTTATGGACTGAATTGTGTCCCCAAAAAATATGTGTTGTAAATCCTAACTCCTATGCTTGTGGTTATAATCCCATTTGGGAATGGGTTTTTTGTTATGTCAATGAGGCCATACCAGTGTAGGGTGTGTTTTAAACCAATCACCCTTGGGATATAAAAGAGCAAATCAAGCAAACAGCATGCAAGCAGAGATGGGGAACATAGGTGCCATGCCACATGAGGATTACCAGGATCGCCAAGGAATAGAAGCTGAAAAGAGACAAGGACCTTCCCCCGGAGCCAACAGAGAGAGAGAGATAGCCTTCCCCTAGAGCCGGGGCCCTGAATTCAAACTTCTAGCTTCCTAAACTGTGAGAAAATAAACTTCTGTTTATTAAAGCCATCCCCTTGAGGTTATTTCTGTTATAGCATCACTAGATAGCTAAGACAGCCAGCAATAGTTTGATGACTGGTTTCCTGGAGAAGGAAGGGTTTTCGTTTAGGAATAAAGTAAAAGTAATTCCTGTTTCCATGACTCTGACTTGTTACTAGGGAAAACGGCCAGATACACATTATGTGAGTAGCCAACAGCCATTTTGGTAGAGTTTAATGTGGTGCATAAGACTTGGAGCACATCAATGCCCAGTGTACCATTTGGAGAATAGTCAACATAGTTATGTGAAAGATTGCTTCGCCCACCTGAGTCTCAGTGTCTTTATCTGTAAAATTGGTATAAACTAAGCTGTGAGATATTAAATGAGATAATATATGCAGGGTGCCTGGCACTTAGCACTTGCTCAACTTCTCTCTTGTGCATCCTTGAAGCTCCTTCGATTCATTCCTTTAATATTGGGAGACCAAACCAAACCTATTGCCATCAGGTAGATTCCAACTCATGGTGACCCTATAGGACTGAGTACAGTTGCCCCGTAGTGTTTCCATGCAGCAGCTGATGGATTTGAACTGCCGACCTTTTGGTTAGCAGCCGAGCTCTTAACCACTGTGCCACCAAGGCTCCAATATTGGGAGAAGTAGAAGGAATTTGACACATACATCAGTGGAGTTATCAGCTTTATTTTTTGAAGGTGCTGGTCTCTCGTCTACTTCCCCCCGGCCCCCCGCCACAGTTACTGTGTTGTTATCCACTGTTACCCATTTAGTGAAGCCACCTTCTATGGAGTCCTCATAAAGCAGTGTGCATTTGCATGAAGGGGTTATCTGGCCCTGATCCAGTGCTGATTATGGTTCAAGGTGGAGTGTGTTAAAGATGAATAATAGCCAAATGGCTCATGTGTGCTCGGTATCCTTCACTGTGTTTACACTGTGACATCTAGATAACTTCTGAGCCAGAAGACTACCAAGCAAAATGTTTGTTGTGTTCCCAATAAGTCACAATAAGACCTGTGCTCCTCCAGCTTGGCATCTTGTCTCTGCTACCGTTCCCTTTGCACTGTCTCCCATACCTGAGGCTTAGCAAGATACTCTAATAAGTGTTGATTGGTATTTAATCAAATTAAAACCTTTGCTAGATAATGCCTTGTAGATTTTATTTTGCCAAGGTGGCTGTTTGAATGGAACAAGAAATACTGTATGTTAAGGAGTAAAGGGGGTACTCTAGTTTTCTTTCAAATATGATAATTATTATTAAAACTGTCTTTTTCCTGCCAGTTGGCCTAATCTCATCTCCTAGCAGCTGTTTTAAATTCCTTAATTGTCTGTTGCTTACTCAGCTATCATTTCACAAATTTCCTCACTACTGCCTTTCTGCTGAACCAAATTCTGACAGTGGTGTGTTGATCTCACAGCCTGGGCTGAGCTGAGTTCCAGTCACGCTCTGTTCGTAACAGGATTAGCAGTCGGAAGACTGCGTTCTCCTCAGGTGACAGTTCCCTGAATCTCATTGGAGTTGATTACTGCAAAATGGGAATCTGGTGGAGCCTTGGGTTGCCAATTGTGTTACTCTTCTCTTCACTGATACTGCTTGATTCTGTTTATCCCAACATAGCTTTTTAAAACCAAAAAAAAAAATTTTTTTTGACTTAAAAAGAAATGAGTCGTTTATAGTATGTACAATGTATACTCATTGTAATCTTAATGCTGATAACTTTGTTCAGAATGAAGAAAGTGGGCATTTCCACCATAGCATTTTCATTCCAGTATCCTTAACCATTTCACAGTTTGTTTAGTCCATCATATTTTCTTTTAAAGTACTGCAAAATTTATCTGTAGGTGTCTTAGTTATCTAGTGCTGCTGTAACAGAAATACTACAAGTGAGTGGCTTTAACAACAAATTTATTCTTTCACAGTTTTGGAGGCTAGAAGTTCAAATTCAGGGCATCAGCTCCAGGGGAAGCCTTTCTCTCTCTGTCAGCTCTGGAGGAAGGTCCTTGTCATCAATCTTCCCCTGGTCTAGGAACTTCTAAGGCACAGGGACCCCGGCCCCAAAGGACACACTCCGCTCCTGGGTCTGCTTGCTTGGTGATAATGAGATCCCTCTCCTCTCTGCTACCTTCTCTCTTTCATATCTCAAAAGAGATTGACTCAAGATACAACCCAATCCTGTAGATTGTGTCCTGCCTCATTCACATCATAGAGGTTAGGATTTACAACACACAGGATAATTACATCAGATCACAAAATGGAGGACAATCACACAATACTGGAAATCATGGCCTAGCAAAGCTGACACACATTTTGAGGGAACATAATTCAATCTGTAATAGTAGGTAATATATACCCGTAAATTAGCTGCTCTACTTTTTCCAGAAGCATCGACACAGCATGTTCCTCAACCATCAAGTTTAAGTATAACACATCATTTAAACCTTATTCAATTGGATTTCAGATACTGCATTCTTTGGTTGTCCAGTGATATGTTGCATTGCATATGATGCTTCCATAATGTGATCCATGACTTCCCTAATGATATCAAAGATGATAACACAGACCCAGATTTCTGTTTGTACGTCAAATTAGCACCCTTCGCATCTTATTTCATAGTCTTGCATTGCAGTAATATATACTGTGTATTTCAGAGTGACTGGCTATGTCATTATTTCTTAATTCATACTATAGTCATAAGATGATTAATAGATTTATTCCTATTTTTATGCTATAATGTATTCTTGTCCCCCATGTGAATCGATGCAACAGATAATTTGAAACCATTTTAATTACAGGTTGTGAAATAAGACAGTTTTTTCATATAAGGACGCAAAGGAAGTGTCTGTTGGGTTCAGGTGTCTGGATTTTGAAACCCCAGCTCTTTTTTTTAACTGTGTGGTCTTAGGCAAATCATTTAATGTTACTGAGTCTCAGTGACTCTAGCTATAATAATGGGACCAGTAATACCTTCCTCAAAGTGATCTTTTTTTTTAAATTGTACTTTAGATGAAGGTTTACAGAACAAATAGTTCCTCATTAAACTGTACACATACTGTTTTATGACAATGGTTAACAACCTTACTACATGTTAACAGTGTTCCTTCTCAACCTTGGGTTCCGTATTACCAGCTTTCCTGTCCTCTCCTGCCTTCTAGTCCTTGTCCCTGGACTGTTGTTGCCCATTAGTCTCGTTTTGTTTTATGGGGCTGCCTAATCTTTGGCTGAAGGGTGAACCTTAAGAGTGACTTCACTACTGAGCTAAAAGGGTGTCAGGGGGCCATACTCTCAGGGTTTCTCCAGTCTGTCAGGCCAGTAAGTCTGATCTTTTTTTGTGAGTTAGAATTTTGTTCTACATTTTTCTCCAGTTCTGTCCAGGACCCTCTGTTGTGATCACTGTCAGAGCAGTCAGTGGTGGTAGCTGGGTACCATCTAGCTGTACTGGACTCAGTCTGGTGGAGGCCATAGTAGTTGTGGTCCCTTACTGCTTTGGAGTAATCTTTCCCTTGTATCTTGTTTTCTTCATTCTCCCTTACTCCCGAAGGGGTGAGACCAGTGGAGTATCTTAGATGGCTGCTCACAGGCTTTTAAAACCCCAGACGCTACTCACCAAGGTAGAATGTAGAACATTATCTTTATAAACTGTGTTATGCCAACTGAGCTAGATGTTCCCCGAGACCATGGTCCCCACAGCCCTCCCCCCAGCAGTTTAGTGCCTCGGGGAGTTTGGATGTGTCCATGGAACTTCCATGACCTTTCCTTGTACAAGTTGTGCTGCCTTTCCCAGTACTGTGTACTGTCTTACCCTTCACCAAAGTTACTACTAATCTATTGTCTATTTAGTATTTGTTCCCCCTACCCCTACTGTCCCTCATAACCAACAAAGATTGTTTCTTTTTGTGTGTAAACTTTTTCATGAATTTTTACAGTAGTGGTCTCATACAATATTTGCCCTTTTGTAGTTGACTTATTTCACTCAGCATAATGTCCTCTAGTTTCAACCATGTTATGAGATGCTTCACAGATTCGTCATTGTTCTTTATCGTTGCATACTTCATTGTGTGTATGTACCATAGTTTGTTTATCCATTCATCTGTTGATGCGCATCTAGCTTGTTTCCATCTTCTTGCTATTGTGAACAATGCTGCAGTGAACATGAGTATGCATATGTCTATTCGTGTGAATGCTCTTATTTCTCTAGGATATATTCCTAGGAGTGGGATTGCTGGATCGTACGGTATTTCTATTTCTAGCTTTTTAAGGAAGTTCCATGTCGTCTTCAAAAATGGTCGTATCATTTTGGATTCCCACCAGCAGTTCATAAGAGTTCTGCTCTCCCTGCAGCCTTTCCAACATGTGTTATTTCCAGTTTTTTTGATTTGTGCCAGTATTGCTGGGGTAAGATGGGATTTCATTGTGTTTTTAATGCACATTTCTCTAATGGCTAGTGATTGCAAGCATTTCCTCATGTGTCTGTTGGCTGCTTGAATGTCTTCTTTGGTGAAGTGTCTGTTCATTTCCTTTGCCCATTTTTTAATAGATTATTTGTATTTTTGTTGTAGACATATGGATTTTCCTGTAGATTTTAGAGATTAGAGCTTTGTCTGACTTGTACTGTCCAAAATTTTTTTCCCAGTCTGTAGGTTCTCTTTTTAGTCTTTTGGTGAAGTCTTTCGATGAGCATAAGTGTTTAATTTTTAGAAGATCCCAGTATTCTAGCTTATCTTCTGGAGTTTGTGTGTTGTTGATTATGGTTTGTATCCTGTTAATGCCACGCGTTAGGGCCTCTAGCATTGATCCTATTTTTTCTTCTATGAACTTTATAGTTTTTGGCTTTATATTTAGGTCTTTGATCTATTTTGAATTAGTTTTTGTGTATAGCGTGAGGTATGGGTCCTGTTTCATTTTTTTTACAGATGGACATACAGTTTTGCCAGCACCATTTGTTGAAAAGACTGTCTTCTCCCCATTTGATGGACTTTGGGCCTTGTCCAAGATCAGGTGACCGTAGGTGGATGGATTTACATCTGGGTTCTCAATTCTGTTCCATTGGTCGATGTATCCGTCGTTGTACCACTACCAGGCTGTTTTGACTACCGTAGCTGTATAGTAGGTTCTGAGGTCAGGTAGTGCAAGTCCTCCTACTTTATTCTTCTTCTTCAATAGTGGTTTACTTATTTGGGGCTTCTTCCCTTTCCAAATAAAGTTAATGATTAATTTTTGCATCTCTTTAAAGAATGCTGCTCCTGGGAAACCCTATGGGGCTGTTCTACCCTGTTCTATAGGGTTGCTATGGATCTGGGTTTGATTACCTCAAAGTGATCTTGAAAAGATTAAATGAAATCATGGTGAAAGTGCCCTATCACAGAGTTTTTAGTAGGCTCTGAAAATAAAAAATGCTGTGTTTCTTCCTTTACTTTCTTTAGGAAAAAGACTGTCTTTTATCGATTGATGGTACTTTTGCCATCAAAGGAAAAAAATCCTTGTCTCATAGAATTTCTTAGAAAATGCATGAACTTAATGTGGGCCTTCAAATTCTGACAAATAGAATATTGATTTGGATTAGTTGCCGTAAATTTGCCAGACGAAATGAAAGTTTTTGTGCTGCTCCTTTCAAGTCACTTCTGATATATCTTGAGCAAACAAAGTCTGTACTTAATAGTAGTTTGCTGATTGTGAAGACCTACTAACTTAAGACAGATTTAGAAAGCGAGAAGCTGAGAGGAGCCCATGACACTAAATAAGTAGGATAAAAGCTGCCACTTTATCATGGTAAGAAGAACCTGATACTGCAAGAGGCCAGAGTGCTAATTACCTTTAGTGTTTTTAAACCCACACTTCTCACTTGTCAGTGTAAAGACAAGGAAGATCCCTACTGGTCTGAGCATGCCACACTGCCATGAACTAAGAGCTAAAGGTGTAAAGGAACTGTAGGCATACCCCCACCGCTACTGCTGATGTTCCAACAGGAGTATGAGCAGATGGACCTCTAATTTAGGGAGCAAAGGGACATGGAGGGGGAGGCAAGGTGTTAAAGGGAGGCTCCTTGTGTTTGTTACCATCTTACTTCTTCTCTATGAGCATGAGAGGTCTGGCCCATAGGCAAAAAGCAAGCAAGTCTTGAACCCTAGAAATTGAACAACTGGATAGATATTAGCAAAAATCAGAGAAAGCCAGTATGTTCACAGAGGGAAGAGGAAGAAAGCCAAATGATGAGAATGTAATCAGCCCAGTGGGATTCTTTTAGCCCATAGTTGGATTCATAGATGACATTCAACTACCTTTGTCTAACACCTGGACCAAGCCCAACCACATTCCAGGCCTGCTGCTATAATGCCAAATCCATGGCCTTAAGCCTGTCCTGTCAAGGTCAAAAGCATGCAGAACCCTGAACCCTTCTTGGTTGCTGGACATTATCTAAAAATATATACTCACACTTTATCAGACACCAAAAAATCCAAAGCCATTGCCATCGAGCTGATTCCAACTTATAACGACCCTACAGGACAGAGTTGAACTGCCCCATAGGGTTTCCAAGCCTGTAAATCTTTATGGAAGCAGACTGCCACATCTTTTTCCCTCGGAGCACCTGGTGGGTTCCAACCACCGACCTCTAGATTAGCAGCCGAGTGCTTTGAAAATTGTGCCACCAATGAAGGAAAAGAAATTGCTTTTGAAGATACTAATGAGAAGTGATTATAAGTCAATGAGGTAAAAATGCAGACAGATGTATATCTTAAACACAAATGCTCATAGAAGCTAACACCGAATGAGCCTTTACTCTGTGCCAGACAGTGCTAAATCCTATATATGCATTTTGCATTTAAACCACAGTACTGTCTGATAAGTAGTATCGTCATTTTATAGGTTTAAGTCTTGAGGTGTAGAGAGGTAAAGTAACTGGCTCAAGATCACACATCTCATGAGCAACAGAGCTAAGATTTGAGGACAGACCAACTGATTTCAGAGCCTAAACAAAAGGCATTTTAGAAAGATTGTTGATTTTCACGAGAACAAGACAAAAGTACCAAGCACTGGGAAGAAGAGTTTAAAAAAAAAAGAAAAGAAAAGAAAAATTAATCCCTGTAGAGGGCAGTATTCAGATAAAACTCACCCAACATAGATTTCCAACGTGTTAAAGCAGGTCTGTGCCAGCCGATGCCTCTTGCAGATAGGTTTGCCTGTGGGGAAGAAAGGGCCGTGATTCGTGTAACCTGCTGTCAGGGTTATTTAAATCTCAGGCCCAACCTAGAATTCACTTGAATAACCTTTTATTTTTTGCATATTCTTAGGATTTTCTCTCTTTTTTTGTGAAGAATATTGTTCAGCATAATGAACAATTCTGGGCTTCTTCATATCTACATTTAATATTCAGAACACTTGCTTTTCTTTTGTCCCTGATTTACCAAAATCTGTACTCTTGCTATAAAAGGGTGACAAAGAGACCATGTATTGAACTTGGAAAGTGAATGCAAACATAATAACCAGAAGACTTATCTCCAGTGGGCTTTTTCCACAGTCCACTTTAGATGCATTTTGAATTGACCATAACCCACGTGCTCATCCAGGAAACATTGGCCGTGGTTAACCATTCTTAGCACGGGCTACAGTGAGGGAAGAGAGTGTTTTTACTTGAAGAACTGTGATGGTGCCTTTTAGAGTTCTTTACTACATGTTTGCTGTCTCTCTCATCCCAAGTCAGTCAGAGGTTTTAACTTTGAAGATAACAACTGTCTCCAGTAGGAAAAATCAAGGCCTGTTTTGACCCAAAAGATCCACTTACGGAACCCAAAGCTAAATGTCAAATGTAATTAAATGTTACTGTGGTGTCTTGCCTTAAGAAGAGAGCTGCTGAGTTTTAGCAGAGGCTGAGAGCTATTTAGATTAACTGTTTTGTTTCTTTGCCACATTATGTAAGAGGCATGATCTCAGGCAGCACTAAAATTGTTCCTGGGGGAAAGGGAGAAACCACATTTCAGGAAATATCGATAGTATTTCTTCAGCCTGTCTTTGGACCTAAATTTCCCAGTACTTCCACTTTTTCTTGACGTCTCCACCTGGGTGTGACTCTGGAAGATGACAGGAATACCATCTTAAAGTGTACTGGATGTTTTTAAAGAAGTATTTTTGAAAAAAATAGGTAGACTTATTACCTGGAAGTTCTTTCCCGACTTGCTTAAATAATGGAAGAGGAAACAATTTGGTAGGACACAGTTATTAACATGGAGTGCTAAGGATTAAGAAAAACAGCCATCCTAAGTGTATCTCTCTGTGGGGAGGTAAAGTGGAACCTTTGATACAATGCCTCCTGCCCTTGGAAATCAGACTCTTTTTCAAGACATAAACCCAGATCAAAATAGGGGGTGGTGATGACCATTTAATATGAATACTAAATCTTCTGAATGGTGGAAGATAATGGGAGAATTTTGAAATCTTTGTCTTTGAACTCTAACAGCATACTCCAAAGACTTGATGAGTTTCAGGAATGCTTCAATTTTCTATTTCTATTTCAATTTAAAGTACTCTCTGAGCAATCGATTTCTGCGGTCTTTCGAGGAAGGGGAAACTTGGCTTGCCTGCCTGTTAAGTATTACACAGTGTGTAGATTGCTGTTGCTCAGTGTTACTATGAACAGTAATAAGAAATGCCTGTTATTGCCATTACCTGGAAAAATGAAGCTTCTCGATTGGATTAAATGTGGTTGCTATGCCCTTAAGAAACACAGGTATTAGGCAGTAATGAAGGTATGGCAGCAGGAATGGATACTCTGTCTCTGTCATTGGAGTAGCTTGTCCCCCTCTTTTTCTGTAGGAAGAAGCTGTGGAGTGAAGGAAGAGCACTGATCTGTTGGGGGAAGAGTATCACAGCCTATTAGTTAGAAGCAATGAAATTGAGACAGCTTCGGGGACTCCATTAACTGTGTGGTGTTTAGGCAGGCTGTGTTCCTAAGTAAAGTGTGCTGTTGAGGAGGAGGGGGCACAATGAGATAATTGGCCTTGGGAAGTCAACTGGGCTTCAGCGGCCTCCGCGCCTTGTGGGGAAGGAGGGAGGGAGATGTTCCAGCCCCTCTTCTGTTAGCATAAAAGCCATGCTGAATAAAATGGAGGGGAGTGCCTGCTGCGTAGATGGACTGTCAACGTATTTTGAATAATAAAAACAGTGGATATCGTTAAATCCCATCTGGCCAGGAAGGATTCAGAGCGTGTCACCTCGGAACCCTCTTGTGCTATGTTATTTCTCGACATCTGGCTGTTTGGTTTTAGCAGCTGAATGAAAATAATTCAGATTTGATCAGTAATGGCAGCATCTTTAGGGACATGTATTAATGCACTTATGTGTCTGGAATTACGTTCTTAAATAAAACATCATCACCATGTATTTGTTTTCATTTTAAAGGAATAAATTGAAATTGGCATACCAGTGTGAAACTAGATGGACTTTTGACCGTGAAGTAGGCAAATTTTTGTGAACATTGTTTGGGGATCAAAAATTCAGGGACTGTTAACGTTCAGCTGCCTGTAGCTCTTTTGAGGTCAGAAAAGGTAGTGATAGCAAGTCCAGGGCTCAGATAATCATGGTTCTACTTTCTTAAGAAAAAGATTTAAAAAGCTGTCTGTTTTACACTCAGCATATGTAATGATAACTGTGGCTAATCTCAAGAATAAATAGAAGTATAGAACATCATTACCGCTAAGTAAATACCTTCCCATGTGCCAGTCACTTAGCTAGGCACTTTACATTTGTGTGACTACGTATGCACACACTCTTATACACATTTTTACATGTGACAAAAGCCCTGGTTTGGGAGTCAGAAATGGTTCTTATTTCCACCTCAGCTACCTGTTAGCTATATGCTCTTGAGCAGCAAATAAACCTCAGTTTTCTCAGAGGGAACTGGATGAAATAATTGCTAGAATTCTTTCTACTTTTGAAGTTACTGTATAATGCTACTTATGAGAGCATTTTTGTGTATGCATATGCACACCATTTTAAGATAACATTAATTCTTTCACCCTTTTTTAAAATTTTTCTAACAATTTGTACTAATTGATATAAAATGATGGCACCCAGACTCCATAATCTAGGAGGAATGGTTGCAATTTTGAGCACATACAAATGTTTTCTCTTGGTTCATATTTTCAGAATTGTAAGTGTACATTCTTGGATATCTTTAGGAGAAAACTCTATTTAGTATTTTAAGCCAGAGTCCTCACGTTGTTAACATCAGGTTGCTTGCCTGGATGTTCAGAGTGGAACTGCAGGGGTTAAAAGTCATGGTCCTTTCCCTCAGGGGCTCATTTTTCCTTAAAATTCCTTAAAAAAATAAATAATAGATTCAGCCATTACCGTAGTAATAATCCATTTTTGCCTTATTCAACTTTGACTGACAGAGAAAAAAAAGAGAGAGTGTATATGTGTGTTTCCCCAAAAGTAACGGTAAGAGTAAGAGGCCTGATAGAGCAAGTAGATTTGTAGAGAGTTACGTAAATGTAAGTTTGAAGGCTTTAGTCCCCTTAGGATTTATGTTGGTTGATTGTTTTCCTCCCACTGTAATGCATACTCTCCAAAGCTAGAAACTTATTTATCATTGTATCCCCAGAGCCTAGCACAGCACCTGGAAACCAACAAATGTTGAACTGGTATATGAAATTTCTCTGATCTTAGAGATTAAATAAGAGATACATGAGATTTCCTTGATCTTAGTGATTAAATACTATCCATGTGGTCTAGCAGAATGAAACATCCATACATATAAACCATAGTAATTTTTCCATCTTCTGCCACCTACGAGCTTAGTTATTATTTTAGGTATTCTAAACTTATACTGAGCAAGACTAATACTTCAAAATTTTAATTTGGTTTATAACAAGTAAAGAAGGTTACTTGAGTTTGGTGTCTGTGCCTGTCACATGGTTTCACCACTGAGTTCACAGTTGTTAGCTGCTGTCAAGTTGACCCCCAACTTACAGCAACCCCATGCACAACGGAACAAAATGCTACCCTGTCCTCTTCCATCCCCATGATTGGTTGTGAATTGGACTCTTGTGATCAGTAGGGTTTTCACTGGCTGATTTTCACAAGTAGGTTGCCAGGCCTTTATTCCTAGTTCCTTTGAGTCTAGAAGCTGAAACCTATTCAGCATCATAGCAGCACGTAAGCCTCCACTGACAGATGGGTAATGGCTGCACATGAAGTGCATCGGTCAGGAATGGAACCTAGGTCTTCTGTAGGGAAGGCAAGAATAATAAATATCTACATTGTTTTGTGTTTGTTTTTACCTTTGTCTAATCAAGCCCCAGATTTCCTTTGTAATACTAATCATGGTTGTGATTGTTTTCCTAATTATGTAATATCTGTTGTCCTTGCTATTCTGTAAGCTCCATGATGTCAAGTACAGTGTCTCTCTAGTATACCATAGAATTTCCTGATCTAGAATGGCTTGGAGCCTTGGTGGCACGGTGGTTGAGAGCTCAGGCTGCTAATGAAAAGATCGGTAGTTTGAATCCACCAGCTGCTCCTTGGAAACCCTATAGGGCAGTTCTACTCTGTGCTGTAGGGTCGCAATGAGTCGGAATTGACTCGACGACAGCGGGTTAGTATGACCTTGGCGCACAGTAGGGACTCAACAAACATTGGTTGAACATTTAAGGACTGTATGAGAACATTATATAAAACCAAAACCCAGCTTTTCATTAAAACCAAGTAATTTTTAAACATTTTTATTTTATTGTTGTTGAGAATATACACAGCAAAATATGCATCAGTTTCAGTTTCTATGTGTACCATTTAGTGACATTGATTACATTTTCTAGTGCAACTATTCTCACCCTCCTTTTCTGAGTTGTTCCTCCTTCATTGACATAGATTCACTGCTCCCTGAGGTTCCTATTTAATCTTCTGAGTTGCTGTTGTCAGTTTGATCCCAGATAGATAGTTCTTAAAAGAGCATAATGCTCACGGCAGACATTTTTGACTAGTTAAGTTAAACTATTGTTTGCTTTCAAGAAGACTTCAGAGGATGTTTTTGGGTTAAAGTTTAAAGATTATGTCAGGGCAATAGTTATAGGGGTTCACAAATTTTCATGGCTCCAGGATGTCTGGAGTCCATGAGAATTTGAAATTCTGTTCTACATTTTCCCCCTTTTGATCAGAATTCTTCTACAGAATCTTTGATCAAAATGTTCAGTAATGGTAGCTGGGCACCATCCACTTCTTCTGGTCTCATGGCAAAGGAGGCTGTTGTTCATGGAGGCAATTAGCCACACATTCCACATCCTCCTCCTATTCCTGACTCTCCTTCTGCCTCTGTTACTCCAGGTGAACAGAGACCATTGTTCTGCCTTGGATGGCAGCTTGCAAGCTTTTAAGACCCTGGAATCTATGCAGTGAACTAGGAGGTAGAACAGAAACACTAAACATTTCATTAAGCCAATTAATTGGAATGTCCCAAGAAACCATGACCCTAAACCTCCAAACCAAGGAGCCAAATACCATGAGTTGTTTGGTTTGTACGTAAGCACCCTTAGCAGCTGCTAGTTTTGTTGTTGTTATTGTTGTAAATATATCTATCACACAACTTTTGCCAATTCAACTTTTTACAGGTGTACAACTTATTGACAACAATTAGAATACTCAGTTGTGTAACCCTACCCTTAAAATCAGTGTGATTTTTCATCACCGCTAACCCCCCTTTTCCCCTTCCCTCTCACCCCGGGTAACCTTTAGTAAACTTTGTTCTCTATACATTTGCCTTTTCTTATCTTTTTATGTAAGTGAGGTCATACAATATTTGTCCTTTTGTGATTGACTTATCTCACTCATCATAATGTCTTCCAGCTCCATCCATATTGTAGGATGTGTTAAGATTTCATTTCTCTTACTGGCTGAGTAGTATTCCATTGTATGTATGTACCACATTTTGTTCATCCGCTCATATGCTGATGAACATTTAGGTTGTTTCCACATTTTGGCTATTACGAATAGTGCTGCAATAAATATTGGTGTACAGGTCTCTCTGCTCTCAAGTCTTTTGGGTATATACCTAAGATAGTAATTGCTGGGTCATATGGTAATTCTATTTTTAGTAATTTGAGGAACCACCACACTGTTTTGCATAATGGCTGTAACATTTTGCACTCCCACCAGTAATGGGTAAGGCTTACAATTTCCGAACATCTTCACCAAATTTTGTTATTATATTTTATCTATTTTTTTTTTTTTTAATTGTAGCCATCCTAGTAGGAGCGAAGTGGTATTTCATTGTGGTTTTGGTTTGTATCTCTCTGATGGCTAATGATGCTGAGCATCTTTTCATGTGTTTCGTGGGCATTTGAGTGTCCTCATTGGTGAAATGTATATTGAAATTCTTCTCCATTTTATGAATGGGTTATTTGTCTTTTTCTTATTAAGTTGTCAAAGTTTTATAATTTTTGATTATTAGATTCTTGTAGGATATATGGCTTCTGAAGATATTCTCCCAGTTGGTAGCTTATCTTTTCACTATTTTGGTAAAGTCTTTCGATGAACAAAAGTTTTTAATTTTTATGAGGCCCTGTTTTTTATTTTGTCTTTTGTTGTTTGTGCTTTTGTTATTATGTTAGATAATTCATTGTTAAAAGCTAGGCCTGACAGGGTTGCCCCTGCTTTTCCTTCTAATTTTTATGGTTTTCATTTGCATATTTAGGTCCTTAATACATTTTGAATTTGTTTCTGTATATGGTATGAGGCATGGATCCTCTTTCATTTTTCTCTGTGTGGAAATCCAATGTTCCCAGCATCATTTATTAAAGATACTCTTCTTTCCCCATCAAATGGACTTAACACCTTTGTGAAAAATCAGTTGACCGTAGATGAGTGGGTTTATTTCTGGACTGTAAATTCTATTCCATTGGTGTATGTGTCTATTGTTATACCACTACCAGGCTGTTTTGATTACTGTACCTCTATAGTATGTTTTAAAATCAGGAAGTGTGAGTCCTCTTACTTTGTTCTTCTCTTTCAACATTGGTGTAACTATTCAGAGCCTCTTGCCATTCCATATAAAGTTGAGGATTGGATTTTCTATTTCTGTAAAGAAGGTTGTTGGCATTTTGATCAGGATTGCATTGACTCTGTAGATCACTTTGAGTAGTATTGACATCTTAACAATATTAAGTCCTCCAGTCAATGAACATGGAACATCTTTCCATTTATTTAAGTCTTCTTTAATCTCTTTCAACAATGTTTTATAGTTTTCATTGTATAAGTGCTTAATGTCCCTGGTTAGATTTATTCCTAGGTATTTTGTTCTCTTAGGTGCTATTGTAAATAGAATTGTTTACCTAATTTCTCTTTCAGATTTCTCATTTGTGGTGTATAGAAAGTCAGCTGATTTTTGTTTATTGACCTTGTACCCTACAACTTTGTTAAATTCCTCTATTAGCTCTAGAAGTTTTCTCCGGACTCTTTGGGATTTTCTATACATAGGATCGTATCATCTAGGAATAGAGATAATATTACTTCTTCTTTTCCAATCTGGTACCATAAAAGGTATCTTGTCTTATTGCTCTGGCTAAGACTTCTAATACAATACAGAATAGAAGTGGTGATGGTGAGCACCTTGTCTTGTTCCCAGTTTCACGGGGAAAGATCTCAATTTTTCTCCATTAAGTATAATGTTGGCTATTGGCTTTTCATACATGCCCTGAATCATGTTGAGGAACTTCCTTTCTATGCCAATCTTCTTGAAGGTTTTCATCAAGAAAGGGTGTTGGATTTTCTCAAATGGGTTTCCTGCATCCATAGAGATGATCATGTTGTTCTTTTCCTTTGCTCTATTGATGTAGTATATTTCGTTGATTTTCTAACACTGAACCATCCCTGCATTCCTGGAATAAATCCCACTTGGTCATGATGTATGACTCTTTTAATATGCTGTTGGATTCTGTTCGCTAGTATTTTGTTGAGTTTTTTTCATCTATATACATAAGAGATACTGGCCTGTAATTTTCTTTTCTTGTAGCATCTTTGTCTGGTTTTGGGATCAGGGTTGTGTTTGCTTCAAAGAATGAATTAGGGAGTATTCCTTCCTTCTCTGTCTTTTGGAAGAGTTTAAACAGTATTGGTGTCAATTCTTCTTTAAATGTTTGGTAGAATTCACAGTGAAGTAATCTGGTCCGGGACTTTTTTTGTTGTCGGGAGGTTTTTGATCACTGATTCGATCTCTTCACTTGTTATGAGTCTGTTGAGAGTTTCTATTTCCTGTTGAGTCAGTTTGGCTTCTAAGAATTTGTCCATTTCATCTAGATTATTCAGTTAGTTGCCGTAAAGTTATTCATAATATTCTGTCATATTTCTCTTTATTTCTATTGAGTCAGTTTTAATGTCCCCTCTTTCATTTCTTATTTTGGTTATTTGCATCTTTTCTCTTTCTTCATTGTCGGTCTAGCTAAAGATTTATCAATTTTATTGATCATTTCAAAGAACCATCTTCTGGTTTTTATTGATTCTGTCATTTTTCTGTTTTTAATTTTATTCAATTCTGCTCTGATCTTTGTTATTCCCTTTCTTCTCGTAGGTTTAGGCTTAGTTTTCTCTTATCTTTCTAGTTCCTGGAGTTGTCAGGTTAGGCTGTTAATTTGAGATCTTTCTTCTTTTTTAATGTAGGCACTTATTGCTATGAGTTTCCCTCTGAATACTGCCTTTACTGCATCCCATCAGTTTTGGTATGTTGTGCTTTCATCTTCATTTGTCTAAGAAATTTGTGATTTCTTTTCTGATTTCTTCCTGACCCTTTGGTAGTTTAATAGTGTATTGTTTAATTTCCATATGTTTGTGTATTTTCCAGGTTTTTTTTTTTCCTGTTAATTATTTCTAGCTTTACTTTGTTGTGATCAGAGAAAATACTTTGTATAATTTTGATCTTTTGAAATTTATCAGGACTTTGTTTGTGACCTAAAGTGTGGTCCTGGAAAATGATCCATGTGCACTAGAGTAGAATGTATGTTGTGCTGTGTTTGAGTGGAGTGTTCTATATATGTCTGTTAAGTCTAGTTGGTTTATAGTCTCATTCAGGCCCTCTGTTTCCTTGTTGGTCTTCTTTCTGTACATTCTGTCCAATACTGAAAGTGGTGTATTGAAGTCTCCAGCTATTATTATGGTATTATCTATTTCCCCCTTCAATTCTATCAGTATTTGCTTTATAGATTTAGATGTCTCAATGTTGGGTATACATGTATTTATGATTGTTAAATCCTGTTGATTAATTGACACTTTGATCACTATATAATATCCATCTTTATCTAGTCTAACAGATTTTGTCTTAAAGTGTACTTTGTTTGATAATAGGATTACCATCCCAGCTTTCTTTTGCTTATTATTTGCGTGAGATATTTTTTCTCATCCTTTCACTTTCAGCCTTTTGTGTCCTTGGGCTTAAGGTGTGTCTCTTCAGACAGCATATAGTTGGATTGTCTTTTTGTAATCCATGCTGCCACTCTCTGCCATTTGATTGGAGCATTTAGTCCATTTACATTCACTGTAATTACTGATATGAAGTGACTTACTTCTGCCATTTTGTTGGGGTTTTTTTTTGCATGTCTTTAGTGTTCTTTGTCTTTGTCCTTTAGTACTGCTTGCTTTTGTGTTTTGTTGGCTTATTATAGCGAACCTTTTTGGTTCCCTTACCTTTTCCTTTTGTGTATGTTTTTTATATTTTTAGTTGTGTTCTAGGGTAAAAACATAACAAAGTTTAGTCAAGCAAAAAGATAAGTTTTATTTAGCATGTATTTAAAAAGGCAAAAGTGGGAAGATGAACAAGCATGCTGCCAGAGCTAATGTCTGCCCGAGTCCAAAGAATATTACAAAATAGGCAAAAGTGGGAAAATGGACAAGCATGCTGCCACAGCCATGTCTACCTGAGTCCCAGGCAATTGACAAGAATGGGAAAATGGATAAGGGACATTACAGAACAGACAAAAGTGGGAAAACAGACAACCATGCTGCCACAGCCATGTCTGTCTGAGTCTGAGAATGTTACAGAATCATCAGTATATATTAACATTATAAATGGGCAAAACCGTTGAAAGCTTCACCTTTTCACAGATTGGCCAGAAACTGCTAAATCTCCATGATTCTACATTTTGAATTGTCTTTCTTAATAACCAAAATAATTGGTCAAGGTTTTAGTAATGATGGTCAGGAGGGTCTTAAATGTAATATTCATGGTAACTGCTTACCATGAATATTAGGTTTAACAGCTTGCACTTATAACATTCTAGGGTAAGCTGGTAGCATCTTAACTTCAGTGACATACAAGAAATTCTCTGTCTATAACATTTCTTCCTACCCTTTGTTGTTGTTACCACTAATTACATCTTTATATTTCATGTACCCTGTAACATAATTTTATCCTTGTTTTTTATGTATTATTAAAAAAGCACGAAGAACAAAACATTTAGAATTATCAAGGATGAATACTTATTACAAGCCCTTATACTTGTCCATGCATTTCTCTTTATTAGGGATCTCTCTTTTTATGCATAGCTTTGAATTATTTTCTAATGTCTTTTCCCTTCCATTTACAGAACTCCTGTTAGTATTTTTTGTAAGGCTGGTCTGGTGGATATGAACTCTCTCAGCTTCTATTTGTCTGTGAATGTTTTAATTTGACCCGCATTCTTGAGGCTAGTTTTGCTGGGTATAGTATTCTTGGTTGACAGTTTTTTTCTTTCAGCACTTTAAATACATCATTCCATTGCCTTCTGATGTCCAATGTTCCTGTGGAGAAACGCAGCTCTTAATCTTATCGGGGATCCTTTGCGTGTGACTGTTTGCTTCTCTATCACTGCTTTCAGGATTCTCTCTTTATCTTTACTTTTTGAGAGCCTAGCTATGATGTGTCTTGGTATATCTCTCTTTGGGTTTATTCTGTATGGGGTTCTTTGAGATTCTTTGATTTGTAGGTTCAGTTCCTCTGTTAGATAGAGGAAATTTTCTGTCATAATTTCTTCAAATGTTCTTTCTGTCGTCTCCTGTGGAATTCCCATGATGTGTATATTAGGTCTCTTGTTGTTGTCGCATAATTCCATTAAACTGTGCTCAGCCTTATTGAGCCTCCATTCTTGTTGCTTTTCAGCATCTGTAATTTTAGCTATCTTATCTTCTAATTCGCTGATTCTTCTGCCTGATTAAATCTGTTGGTAAGTCCTTCTATTGTGTTTCTCATTTTAGTTATTTTCCCTTTCAGTTGCAATATCTTTTTTCTATCCTCTTTTTTTCTTGCATTGATTTCCTTATTTCTTTTAGCTCTTTGTGTTTTCATTTAGTTCTTTAATTATGTTTAATGTTCTTGTATCATATTCTTCTATTTTTTTCATCATTTGGTCATCCCTAGATGTGCTTTCACTCCCTTTGGCATATTCATTTGGATGGGCCATTGTTTTTCTGTTCTTTGTCTGTCTTATGATTTTTTTTGTTGGGACACCAGAATTTTCAAGGGTATTAACTTTCTCAGTTTTCCCTAGTATTTGGTGTTTATGGCCATACTACTGTCTGCAGACAAGTCTTAAGCAGGCAGAACATTTGAACTTTGCTTACCATTTCCTCTCTCTCTCTGTGATAGCGCCTTCTCCCTCCCTGGTTTAATTGAGATTCAGCAGTTCCACATCTCGGTTTTCAACTTTCAATCTCTCCCAAACACATGAGAGAACACGCTGTGGTCCATCTGTCTACCAGCAAGTACCACCACACAGGCAAGATATTGTGTACTAATCAGTCTGTTCACCAGGGGTGCAATTTTCTCTCTCTGATTATTACTCCCTTCCCTTCTCTGTTTCTGCAACCATGTTTTTAGTTGGAAAACCCACACCCAGTGAGCCCCCTGGAGGCCGGGTGTTGCGCTTGGTTTTGCCCAAGGCTTCCTTCCCTGCTTTGTGGGGTCTGCTTCTATCTTAGCTGGCACTCAAGGGAAGCAAAAGCAGACTTTACACCATTTTAGGGGAAGGAGGGGCTGACGCTCCCCAGAAGGACTTCGAGAGATCTGTCTTGTTGGTTTCAAAGCCCCAGTGGCCCTTTGGTACTTGGGGGAGCAGTCTCCATTTAGGTGACCCACCTCTTGACTCCACTGTAGGGAACCTTCTGTAGGAGTTCGTATCAGCCCAGCAGTTGACAGTTACCAGTTGGGGGAGGAGTCGTCACACTCATAATGGACCCCCAGGGAGGTCTGCCTTGTTGCTATCAGAGCCCGCCCTGTAGTATGTTGGCTGTGAGAGTGTAGTTTTCACTCAAGACGCCTGCTTCCTAGCACACAGCATCCTCAGTCAACAGTCCTCAGCACTGACTGGAAGGGGGAGCAGACAGACCTAATCCTCAGGGAGGGCTGTCCTATTTATTTCAGAGGCCTGAGCTATAGAGTGCACAGGGAGGTATACAGAGTGCTGACTCTGGGAGCAGACCCCACCGTGGGTGCCTTCTGTAGTAGTTTGCAACAGCCTGGCAACTAGCAATTACCAGGTGGGGGAGGGGGTGTCATTCTCTGGTCAGATCCCCATGGACGTCTGCCTTGTTGCTATCACAGTCCTTCTCGTAGATTGTTGGCTATAAGCACAGCCTTCACTCAAGACCCCTGCTTCCTAGCACACAGAAGCCTCAGTCAGCAGTCCTCAGCGCCAACTGGAAGTGGGGGCAGACTAACCCTAAATGACCCCCAGGGAAGTTTGTCCTGTTGCTTTCAGAGGCCAGAGCCATGGGGTGTGCCGGGAGGCAGGTAGAGTGTTGAGTGTGGGAGCAGACTCTACTGCAGGGGTCTTGTGTAGCAGTTCACAGCAGGCTTGCAGGTGGCAGTGTCTGGGTAGGGGAGGGCTTGTCATGCTCCAGATGGACCCCTAGAGATGTCTGCCTTGTTGCTATCAGAGCCCACCCCACCCCCCAGTAGTATGTTGGCTTCGGTTTAGCCTCCACTAAAAATGCCTGCTTCCTAGCACACAGCAGTCTCAGTCAGCTGTCCTCAGCACCAGCTGAAAGGGGGAGCAGACAGACCTGACCTGACTCCACGGGCAGTCTATCCTGTTGGTTTCAGAGGCCTGAGCTATGGGGTGCGCAGGGAGACAGGTGGAGTGTTGACTATGACAGTAGACTCCACTGCATGGGCCTTGTATAGCAATTTCAGTAGGCTTGCAGCCAACAGTGCCTGGGTGGGGGAGGTACTGGCACAATCTAAACGAACCCCTGAGGAGGTCTGCCTTATTGATTTTAGAGCAAAAGCTTAGAGTCTTGCCCCTTTGTACAGGCAGAGGCTGTGGTGGTTAGGGAAACAGGCTCTTTTTATGGGGCCACTTCCCCAGTTCACAGCAGCTAGCACCCCACGTGGCTGGGAGGAGGGGCAGGAGATAGTGGGAGAAGCAATTTTACTTCCATATGGGACTCGCTGATCAGTTGATTCTTGCCTGTCTGCAGTTTCCTGCTACTTTTCTCTGCTCCCCAATTCAGAGTCCCTCAAAGCTGAGCACTGTTTCCTTGTTATATTTCTTGTTGTATTTATGGGGGAGGGTTGGAACGATACTCTGTTTATGCCGCCATCTGCCCAGAATCCTCAGAACCAAGTAATTTCTGACATGTACCCTTAATGTTCACATTCAGAAAAGTTGTTGAGAATCTCTTGGGTGCCAGGTGATAAAGAAAGAGATGGGTAATTCACTGTTCATTCCTGCCAGGGGCTTCTGATGTGGTGAGTGAGACAGGTATAAACAAAAACGTATATATCCTGAACCCCCCACCCACATTATGGGTATTAGCTTATGTTAAGTCTAGCTTTTCATGACCAGTCTCTAATAGGATTTCCTAAACTATTTTGCACCTTGAAAATGGAGGCTTTCTAGTATATCTTTGATGATAAAGTTAAGCTAAGAAAGGGTCAGAAAGGCATGGAATAGAAAGACAAGTGGAGATAATATGTAGATATGTGTGTATGTGTGTGTATTTTTGCTAGTATTTTTATTTATGATTGCCTCTGTTTCATTCCATAAGTGTAGAGTTAGGATATAAATGAAACCCAAATAAGAAAAAACTGGTTGAAAATTCCCTAAGAGTAAGGTCCAAGGCAGCTTCCCACTATGATGTATCAGCCTTCTAAAGTAAGTAACCTGGGATATTTCTAGCTCCCACTAATGTTTATTATCCCATTTTCTTCCTGCCACCCACCCCCAAGGCAGCCATGAGGACACAATGAGATAATACATGTGATGCACATTATAATACAAATGTAGGGTATTGCCAGGCTTATCTCTTCCTCAGCCCTGAATTGCTCCTTTCCCCAAAATGTGGTACCATCATGTGGTATTGATGTTGCTGAGTCTGTTTCATTAGTCAGGTGGTTGTACCAGATTGATGTACTTCTAAACAACCAGCTTGGGGCTTGAATAAATACTCGCTGGAAAAACATTCATCTCTCTCTTGAGTGGTCTGTTAATCCTCTTCTCCGCTGTAGCTGGGGCTTGAGGTTGAGTTTTTTTGGTTTTTGTTTTCTCCAGTGATTTAAAAAATAAAACTAAACCTCTTCAGTAAAGTCTGAATCAGCAGATATTGACATCACTTGGGTGTAGGCTTTTTATAGACCAGCTAGAAGATTACAGTAATTAGCCTATGCATTTCCTCATTAAAATGTCATTAGTGAAGGCTTTGTTCTTTTAAGATCTTCCAAATAAGGTTTATTGCATTGCATTCTATCATTAATGGTTTACCAGGAGCCAGCTGTCTAATGTAAGTTTGTAGGAGCAAGGATAGCTTTGGACTGTCTAAAGGATAATGGCCACAGAGCAGGCCTTGGCATAGATCGGTCTCTGTGTTTAGATGAGTGGAGTCCTCCTTTATGTACTCCCAGTATTAACTGTCAGTCCCTTCTCATACTGCCTTCTGGGAATGTCATCCTCCATTAGGTATTTGGGCACATACCAAATTTAGAGACTTGTCTGAGAAAATAAAAATGTGTTCATCTTCACTAAAGTGTTTCCATTAGTCATCTTGGTAGTATTGTGTGTAATTGGAAAAATTAATAAAGAATAAAAAGAAAATAAGTTTATTTTCTATAATCATATGAGATATATTGCACAGGGTTAAGAACATGGGCTTTAGAATCAGACCATCATAGGTTTACATTATAGCTTTACTGCTTACTGGTTGTGGGACTTTGAACATGATAATTCTTAACAACAATAACAAAAACCTTTATAAACTTCAGTTGTCTCAAGTATAATTATGGAAATAACAATGGTACATACTTTACGGAAGTGTTTTAGAATTCAGTTAGAGTATGCATGCAAAGCGCTTTGCACTGGTGCCTGGTATATGTGCTCTATTAGTATATTATTTTTATCATTGGGAAAACAGTGTGTGAATGTATTTCTGTATGCATTCCTCCTATTTTCTTGTTATGTATCTTTGTCTTGATTTGAAAACTCCTAACATGGAACTCCAAAATAAATAAGCAAATATTTAGGGAGTGGTTATTAATTCATTAAACAGCCTAAAGCAAACTTCTTTAAAAAAGTCATTTATATGGTACATTTGAAGTAACTTGCTTCATTTATCATTTTAACATTATTTCCTGAAGAAGCAGGTTGAGGAATGCACGTAGATTACTATATACAGGAGGAGAAAAACAGCATCTCAGTTGACTAGACTAACTGAAATAAATTCAAAACTGTGGGATAGTCCTTAAGGCTTTTGCAGCATTGCAGTATTTCTAGAATTTTTTTGGTTTAAGTTAGGTTGGGTGGAAAAGAGAAATCAGAGATGACTTCTAGGATTTTAGCTGGAGCAACTGGGTGATTAAAGTCCTTTCTAGATAGAAAGATTGGAGAGGGTCAGTGTGTAGGGTAGGGAGCAGGGAATCAGTTATTTTATTCTGGTCATGTTATGAAAGAAACGTCTATTAAACATCCACAGGAATATGTCACTTGGACAGTTAAAGAGTCTAGAAGATCAGGAAGATGTACAGGGTGGAGATTTAAATTTGGAAGTCATCAGTGTATAAATAGGACTTAACCCCATTGGATTGTTTGGGTCGGCTGGGAAGAGAAATCAGTAAAGAAGGAGGCTCAGAACGGAGTCCCTTAAAACAGAAGCCTGGTAAGAAAGAAGACTCCCTTTAGGAGGTGGACCAGGAGAAGTCAGAGATAAAGGGCAAGCATGGGGTCATGGAAACACAGAGTAAAAGTACTTCATAAATGGGGATGCATGGTATGGTAGACCATGTCAGTGCTGTGGAGAAATTGAGTATAATCAGCACGAAGATTTGTTTGCTGTTGAGGAAATTACACCTTTTTTTTTTCTCCTTTAATACAATCAATTAATGAACAAGAAATTTTCCTAGCCTTCAGTGTGTCTCTTACAGTTGGTCCCTAGTGTATTTTAGTTTAATTTGTTGGTTATTGCCAAAAACTGAATGTCTAGCCCAGACTTTGGTGTTTCTCCAGATAGAGGAAGGGATTTTTTTTTTCTATTATTGTTTATTGAAAATTTTTCCCTATTATGAAGGTAATGAAGCTTATTGTAGGAAAACAAAATAAAACGGGACAGGATTTTTAAAAAGTAATTCATGAGAATAAATAATTAGATTAGGGAAATATGAATGAACTTATATGCTTCTGGGGGAAAATTTACCATTCTCTCTCTCTTACCCAATTTTATAGTACTTGCTGGGACCCCAGCCGCAGTTGATACTATTGTGTCTTCTGTCCAGAATAAAGTGAAATCTGCTCCCCTCGCGCTCTCTCACTCCCCCACCGCCTTATTCTCCATGCAGCTGCAGCGCTTTTCTGACTAAAGATTTAGCAATACCTTCTTTCTAAAATGAAAGCATTTTCCCTTCACGATTAGCATCTGTTTATAGAATAGTTCCTATTTTCCTAATTAGATCCTGCATAGAAATGCAAAGGCTGCTGTGTAAAAGGATAATGAATCTTTATTGCACAGTTGAAATCAGATTTGTGCAAAAGACACTTTGAAAACAGTAATAAGCAGAGACATGTATTAAATCACCCAGATAAGGCACCCTCTTTATATTTTCTATTTATAAATGGAAATTATGACTACCCAGTGGATTCCATATGACATTTCCTATTACCAGCAAAGGTTTTTAGCTTTGACCATCAAAGTTATCGAAATTCAAAAGCCTCTGGATTCATGACTCTGAAGAATACTTCTGGAAGGAGCCAAGACAGAGTGGAGAGGGTCCTTTGTCGTTTTCTTTTGTCTGTGCACTCTGGCAAAGGCTAGGAGTGCAAGTCATAGAAGAAAGAAGCCACACTTACAACGGTGATAAGATCTAATCAGGAAATCCAGTGTCCATTTGACACATACAGTAGCATTTTAAGAACCTTCTGGTTGGGCTCCTTGAGAACCCAGCTTATGTCATCCTTAAGCATTTTCCCACTGTACACATCATTTCCTGGCAAACACAGGATTTACTCCCAAACTAAACCCTTCTTGAGAGATTGTTATCTCTTCTCCTCCTTGGAGCCTCAGAAAGCTGAAGGTCTGCTGTATGGAGAGAGAGGGGAGGAGGCACTGGGGGGAAGCAGAGAGGATCAGGAAGCAGGGGGAAGTCAATGTCAAATGAACTGCCGAGGATGGCTGTTATGGCTGCTGGGGACCTCAAAGAGTATCGTGTGTCTTTTGCGTCTATTTTACAGTCAGTGCTTCATGTTAGATGGCAGTCTCACCTGGACTATGCTTAGTATCGATTTACTCTCAGGCATGCCAAACCAGCTTAGCATTATTGCAGGGAGAAGAGCTTATGAATTTCCCCATATAAGCAGACGTGTCAAAGGTGTATCTTTTTAACCCTTCCATTTTTCCTTTCTGCTTTTCCTCTTGCTATTCTTCCCTTCCTTACTGCAATTACTGTTGCTGTTTTTTTTAAAGAAAAACTAAGTGGTCCATATTAAGAGAGCATTGTAAAGAGGACAAATCCAATAGATCCTTTTGGAGAACAATAGAATGTCAGTTACAACTCAGACCTGAGAGATAAAGGCATGAAACTTTGCACACTCCTAGCCTTTAAATGAAAGGGGAAAGACCTTACTTCCCAAGGCTAGCTTTGTGATGGCAGGGCCAGAGCACTGCTGAGTGCTAACAAAGGGAATGGATTGATGCTAAATTTGGAGACCAAAAATATCATCATTTTTCACCTGCTTGAACTCTTCTGCTGTTTTCCCTAGTTGCTGCATTGTGCTTTTCCTCCACTTACGGGGAGAGAAATCCGTTGTCTGAAGTCCTGGCATCTGCTAAGCAGGTTCACCAGCTCAGAGCTGGGACTCACCCCTCTGTCAGCTTCTATTCCTTTTCCCCTGCTCCATTAATGAAGAGGCTGGGACCAAGCTCCTGAATTTGTTAGCATCCTTTGGTGCTACCTAGCTCCATTTTCATATGGCAGTGTGAAACACATGGATTTATTTCTGTTCACTCAAATTAAATTCCTGAAAAATTTGGAAAACTCCAACATTTGTTTTGTGTTACAAAAATTCTTAGTTCCTTTTTTGGTAAGTAAAAGCAACTAAATTTTGATATAAAAAAGTCTCTGGATTAGTTACTTTAAAAAGAGAACTTTGATTCCCACCCCCACCCCCGCCCCCCGCCTTGTTTTTTACATATCCCCTGTCAAGGAAAATGCATGTTGGATCTTACAAGGCTACCTTATGCAAAATGTCCCTTTAGACACCAACAGAGAGTGTCTTCAAGCCATTTTTATTCTTTTAATTCAGTAATTTTTTATCTATTTCCTTTCCTTCTTTCTCTTTTTTAGTTTTAACTGTGTAGCTACATATCTAAAACTTGGGATTTTTCACAGAATCATCCACATGTAATAAATAGATATAATCATACAGAGAGCAGCTGGATTAATGTGAAGTAACACAAAACTTTGACTATCTTTTAAATGCACTTGAACTTTGAGCAATACAAATGTATGAAAATCATATTTTCTCCTTTAGGAAAATACTTTGTTGGTATTTTTTTAGGTAGGATACACTGGAGTATGTATGTTTCTAGGAGGTATCTCTTAAAATGGGAACTAGTTTTCTTTGGGAACTCATGGTTTCTAAAGAACTCTAGGAAGAGGCAACATGGCAAAGAGGAAATAGCATGGCCTTTAGAGTCAACAGACCTGAGTTTGAATTCTGGATTTGTGATTCGTTCTTCTGGAATGGCCTTAGTAAATAATGTAACCTCCCCAAACTTAGAGGCTCATCATCATGGTAATTCTCGCTCACAATGTTATTTTAAGGAAAAAGTAAGATGGTGGATGTCAAAGTACCTGTGCAGAGTCTGGCGCTTGGTGGTCAATGTATGTTCATGTCATTTCCTTCCAGAAGGTAACTGCTGTGCTTCCAGGCAGATTTGTGCAGTGAAGCCCAGTGAGGAGGACTGGACCCAGTTATACTTCTAGGGTCTTTGAAGTAGTAAGTTTTTTGGACAGTATTACAGTATTTTGATTTCCTTCCCTTTTACTTTAAAACAGAAGGCAATTTGTTTTAAACTCTGAATGCTACAACTAGTGGCTTAATTAAGCAAGTTTATTGACTGTCAAGGAGGCTGTGGTTAAAAACTGGCAAACATCATATGACTGGATTAATGTCTTTGAGCAAATAAAAGTAAAAGGCAGACTTCCACCCTTCCACATTTGTTTCCTCTTTTTTTTTCTCCCAAGCTCTTGTGCTGCAGCATTTCACTTATAATCTGTTAATTAAATCATTTCACTCCATTTTATATAATTTTTAATTTAGCATTCATTTTCAACTTAGCTTTTGGCTTCATTTACTGATAATAAACAGTGTTGCATACAACACATGTTCCACAAAACACTCAGTCATACACATACTGATGCCAGGAATTTTTTCCAGTGTGTCAGCCACATTAAAATTAAAGGCAGCATCTCCCTTCACCCTTTCCATTACTGAATGTGCACCCTGTTTGAATAATATACACTCCCCACTGTTAACAGTAGGCTAATGTGTTAAAATTAATGTGCGGCATGTCACTAGTACCTTTTTGAAAATTCATGTTTTTCCCAGACACGGTTCTGTAAAAGGTTTCTGAAGGTAACTCCAATACCTCCAATACCTGTACCTTTTGTTAATGTATACAAGCATTAATGGCTTTCTAGAATTAATGCTTTATGGGTTTACAGCATATAATAGTTATTGAGAAAGAAAGCTCTAGTATGGCATTCAAATTCCTTTTGCTTTAGGTGATATCCAAAAGTTCCTAAGGCTACAGACTTCAAAGTTTATGGAACATTTTAAAAAGATGGATACCTGTGTTGTTGGTATAGCTAAGTGCTGACAATCTAGTTACGTTCAATTTGGTCCTGCATATTGTCCTACCCCTCTTAGATGAAAAGTTCATCCGATTACATCTAACCTGAAGTTCTCATGTAGTAACAGATTCTTTGCCCAACATTTTTCATCAGCTAAAGAGGGCACCCTTGGTCATATTTTCTCAATATGAGTGAGCGAGTCAGCAGAATTTATTGGGCATCTGCCATGTGCTAGGCACTGTGGTAGGTGCTGGAATATGATTATGGGCAAAACCATTGTGGTTTTCTCTCTTACAGAGATTACATTCTAGCATTAGACAGCAGACATTTTACATATGTTAGCTACCCAAGGGTAGTGTTATGGGAATTGGTTCAGGAATGTATGAAAGAGCATAACTGGGTGATTCCACCTTGTCTGGGAGTAACGTCAACCTCCCCTGAAGCAGTGTTGTTTAAACTGAGGTGTAAAGGGTGGTCAGGAGTTAGCTAGATGAAGAGAGGGACCTAGAGCGAATTCTAGGTCTCAGGGACATCATTCATATGCCAAGTCCCTATGGCAGTAGAGAAGATGGTGTGCTTGGGCCCTGGAGAACGCTGGAGTCAGAGTGACGTGATGAGAGCCAGGAGAGGTGAGCATGACTCTGACTCCACTGGGCCATACAATGCCAAGTGCCAATGTTAGATTTCATTCTAAACGCACTGGGGAGTGAAGGATTTTAGACAGGGATGACTCAATCAGATTTATTTGTATTTGGAAAAACATCACTCTGTGCGAGGTGTAAAATGTTTGGAAAAATGTTTGGCAGAGTGATTGGAGAGACAAGTGAGGAGCCTTTGCAGTAGTTCAGGAGAGAGGTGGCAATAACCTGTTCTGCAGTGCTGGTGGCAGAAGTGTACTGATTTGAGAGCTCTTTGGAGGTGAAACAGATAGGACTTGCGATCAGTTGAACTTGAGGAAAAGGCAAGTGTCAAGGGTGACGCCAGGGTTTCTGGCTTGAGCAATTGTGTGGATGCTAGTAATTTTTCATGTTGAAGGTAATAAAATACTTTTTGTACCTATCTCATTACTGCTAGCTGGGCATCAAGGTCAAAGGTTAGGAGCTTATAAAACCTGATGTGGCATTACAGTTCTTTTATACAGGAGGTCTTTTCTTGCAGTTGAGCAATAGAACTTGACTTAAATCGTAGACTTTCCCCAGTATCTCTTTTGTCATCTGATGAGTGCGAACATAGTATCTTATAACATGGCCCATTGATAATTGACAAATTGAAAAACAAGTAAATTTAACTTCAGAATCCCTGTATCCTAGCCGATTTTTCTTAGCATTTCTATCCTTGAACATTGGAGCTGTGTTTTATCCTGGGGAAGAGCTCTGTGGATTTTTCTACTCTGTACCATTTTAATGATTCCATTGCTTTGTTATTGCATCTGTTCAGTCCTCCCTAGCCCTCAATTTGCGGATATTCTTCTTCCACTCCCGTCTTCCCAGGGTACACAAATTTCATCTTATGTTTAAGCTGGACAGAGTATTGGAAAGAATGTGGTTACTGAAGGGTGTAAGACTGGCTTGAAGTTTCAGGCCTACTGCTTGTTTAATGTTTGGTTTGTTTAATATTAAGCAATCCCACAGAAGAAGATGCTTCTCGTCCCCACCCCTAACCCCCATTCCCTTCTACTCTATTGTACACTTCCCCGACTTTCTCCTGCCAGCCTTTTATTTGTTTGTCCGTGGGCTTGCTCTGGCCAATGAATACTGCTTTACCCATGAGGCAGACAGGAAGTGAGAGAGAATTAATGCCTACCTGAGCAGCCCTCAATCGCTGACTAATGAGAGTTGTCATTTAAATACCCCAGCTCCCTTGCCCCTTAAGTGGGATAACTCTGAGATATGCCTTCTGCACCGGCTTCCAAAGTTTCCCGGTGGCATTTATTTCTAGTTGCCCATAGTGGTAGTTGGTTTGATTCCACACCCTTTACTGAATACCTGCTGTCTTTGTCTCATTTTCCCAGGCCCCTACTGTTGTCCACTTTACCTCGCAAATAAACTTTTTACACTTCTCTCAGTGTCTGCATGTGGGAGAACCCAAACTGAGACACAACCACTGGGAGCTATGGTTTCGTCATCTGTAGAATGACTGTGTTTGACTAGTGTTCCCTTCCCATTGGGCATCTCTATTTTTCCTCCTGTGGTGTATCACTTGTTACTTGCACCTATCAGTTAAAATGAATTCTTGTTCTTTTGCGCAGGTTAGTCTGTTGGTCTGAGCCCCTGAGCTGTGTTGGGGCCCCAGGTGCAGAGGTAACTGGGTGGTAGCTCAAATCTTCCCAGGCCCTGTGCTTCACAGATGGGTGTCTGAGACGAGCAAGGATCTCTGAAGCAAACCACCTTCTGCTACCTGGAGAAGAAAGCCTAGTCTTGACTTTTTTATTCAAAGCATTTAAAAATTTTCCTCTGTATACTCTAACCTTGATTCTCCCCTTCTTTCCTTTCTCATCCTCCTTGCTCTTTAAGATGCAGTTTACTGTATCAAAAAAAAAAGAAAAGTTTTCCTGGTGCTCATAGTACTTTCTAGCCATGTGTCTTCAATTATGCTGCTGTGTGGGGTCTTTGTTATGATAGACTTTTTTTTTTATTATTCTTTTTCTGGCTGCTACTACTATTTGGACTAATTATTCTGACGGTTTACTTGTCATGGTTCAGCTTTTATTAGGAAAGAGAAAAGTTAGCTCCACGCTCTAGAATAAAATGGCAGAGAAAACAAATTGGTCTAGGATACTGATTTGCAATCTTTCTGTCTTTGTTTCTGTTCACAGATGTTCCCATCTTGCCTTTCACAAGTGCTCACCTACCGTAGAATCTTTCCTTACTTGCAGTCATTCTCAGGGAGGGTGCTGGGAGATAAAGGATGTGGCTGACACAGACTGGTTAGAAGTTTGAGATTTATACGTAGAGTCTGGTGAGATAGAAGCAGCTGAAGAAAAGAAAGGAGAAAATTAACTGAGAAGTTCAATAGGAAGTTACAGTGGGGTGGATATGTCTGAGTGGCACCCACTCTTCATTCCTGCCTCATTCTAGCAGTTCTTTCTTAATTTCAAAGACTGGAAAACTAAAAACTTCATTTCCTAACTCCCTTGCAGCTAGGGTTCTGGGTGGAAGATCAGTATACTTGCTGAAGATTTGGAAGATGGAAATGAGGTAGATGCCATCTACTTTCAGCTTTAGCTGTTTTTGTCTAACAAGTCAGATTCTGGAGAATTAGGATTTTTCTGCAGTTGTGTTCCAGTGTCCAGTTACCAACTTCCTGGGTATTAACGGATAGTTGTGGTGGTGACATCTTGATCCTGGATTGCAGCTTGGCCACTGCGTTCTTAAACTCAGCTGTTTGATGATGGCTTCCTGCTCGTGGTAGGGGAAGGGCCACACTTTAACCCTTTCCAGTGATTTTTGTAAGCATCAGATTGCCTATATTAAATACCTTCCTGTCTAAAATCTCTCAAGTAGTTGCTCTTTTCTGACCTGAACTCTAGCTGATGTAGATGGATTGACACAAACTGTGTGCTTTAAAGGTGTAGATACAGAAAAAAGGAAAAAAGTGAGAAAAAGCATCAAGGTGGTCTGCAGGCCTGCACGTGCATACACAGCCCCATGATCTGCCATCTGCAAGAAAACAAGGCAATTGCTAGTTCAGTTACAGGGCATTAGTTCTTGAGGTCCTGTTTCACAGGCCTTCTGCTGGCTCCTCTGCACGTTCGCCCACAGAGGGTGCCAGTGTGGCAGTTCTTGGTGATGACACTTTAGTTTTTTTCCCACCTTGGAGATAAGGTGAACTATAGAAAAGCAGGATGATTTAGAGCCCAGTGCTTCTGACTTCCCTGCAGTGCAGTAAAAAGGAAATTAGAGTGCGTGTTTTGCGGGGGCATAGTGAGACTGCTGGAAGGCGGCGGACACTCTAGAGTAAGCGATGGTCCCTGCCCTCAAGGCCTGTTACTGGCCACTGAGGCACACATTCCCACTTCCTGTGTTTCATTCATTATGCTAATTTTCCACCAAGCCCCAGCCCCACCCTCACCAATTATTTTTGTCTCAACCTTCTAATTACAACATTGTATGACCGTTCAAACTGGTACTAATTAAATCATTACTTAATTCACAAAGTGTGCGGTAATGCTAATGCTTCTTGTCAGCTGAAATTACAACATGGCACCTACTTTCTTCATTCTTGGTAGATGAAGAGGGCTTGCTCCTTTCACCAGATAATTTTTGCTCACCTTCTTATAGCTGGCTGACCATCATCTATACCCTAGCCTTTTATGAAAGTGGGAAAGCAATATGGTAGACCTAAGAATGTGTACCTGCAATTCATCACTGTCATGTGAAATCATGATCTTGACTTTTTTGTGGAAAAAGTCTTGATATTCAGAGGGAAAAAAACAGTATTAAGATTTAGAGTACTATTTGCTGCCATATTTTCCTGTCATTTTGTTCTTCATATTATACTATTCTTAACAGAGTAAAACAGAAGCTTGTCTCTTCTTCTCATTTTGAAAACAGATTTGTTTTCCGCTCAATTAGACTTGTGATCACAAGAGCAGAGTAGTATTTTTCTCCTTCTGGAAAGAGACATCCTGCATGATGGGCAAATTGTCAGGAAGAATTATACCAAATGATGGAATAAAATTCAGTGGAAAACATCTCTCTCCTTGCTAGTGATACATTTTTACTTAAGACACAGCACCATGCACATTTATGACAAGGTGAAATTGACATGTGGCCCTCTGCCATAATTTTATTTTTAATTGCTAGTAAACTAATTAGCCAGAACAACATGTTGTATAATCCACAAAACTGTCGCTCATGCATTCCCCCAATAAAAGTGAGATATATGAGGTGGAAAAGTTCTCCTTTAAGAGACAGCCAAAAACACAGCTTCAGAATTCTGAGTGTACAGACACCACAGGGAATCAAAGCCTTTCCACAGCCAATGGAATAGCATTCATGTATTGCATTTGCTAAGATCTGAACAGGAATCAAGAAGGACAAAATGAGTAAGTTGGTTGTTTTTTGTTTGTTTTTTTCCTTTTTGAGATCAAATTGTGCATTGAAATAGCAACCACATCCTTAAATATGGAGTCCCTGTGTGATGTAAATGGTTAAGTGCACAGCTGCTAACCAAAAGGTTGGAGGTTCGTATCCACACGGAGGAAACTCTGTAGAAATGTCTGGCAATCTACTTCTGAAAAATTAACCATTGGAATGCTGTGAAGCACAGTTCCACCCTGACACAGGTGGGGTTGCCATGAGTCAGAATCAACTCAATGGCAACTGGTTATTTTTCCTTAACTATAATGGTGCCATGTCTTTGAGTCGTTTCTAAGATATAGAGTCTGTCAATAACTATTTCTCTACCGTAGGGGTCAGCAAACTTTTTCAGTAAAGGTATAGATAGTAAATATTTTTGGCTTTGAGGACCATTCAATCTTTATAGCAACTACTCAGCTCTAAAGTTGTACTGCAGCAGGAGTCATAGATGACACATAAATGGATGTGCATGGCTGTGTTACAATAAAACTACTTATGGACACAAATTTGAATTTCACAAAACTTTCATATGTCATGAAATACTATTCTTCTGTTGAATTTTTTTCAACCATTTAAAAATTTTAAAACTCTTCTTTGCTCATGGGCTATATGAAAACAGGCAGTGGGTTGGCTTTGGCCCATGAGCTGAAGTTTCCAACCCTTGCTCTTGTTCTTGCCAGTTATTACTTCAGTGTCTGCTGTGTGCCAGGTGGACGCTAATCACCGAGGGATGTTGAGAGATAAAGAGAGCAAAGCTCCTATACTGAAAAAACCTACAGTTGAGCTAAAAAGGACATGTCAATAAGACTGAGACACACACTATTAGAAGTTAAATGGTAAATGTCAATTCTGTGACTAAAGCCACCAGTACTTTTACAAGTTTAGAAGAGGGAGGTTGTAAAAATGACGGCCCAGTGGCATCAGAGGTCCTCTAACTTCACGAGAGCGGAGAAGGAAAATAACTATTAGCATCAGCCCAAGACTGACTAGTAGGAGGCAGAGGTCAGACGTACCTCCACCTTCCAACCTTTTTACCAGTTTTGACACCAGCAGTCCCTCCCACAGTGCTTCACTTCTCTGCTGGGTTCGATAATTCATTGCCATGGCTGCACAGAACTCACAGATGATAGTCAAGATTATGGGGTTTATTAGGGAAGTAACAGGTTACAATTCAGGATCAGTATCAACTTGGAAGTAATAGGAACAAGTCAGGATACAGTTCTTTGGTCAGGACAGCTTCTCAGATGTGTCCGCAGGCAGGCCTCTCTCTCAGCCCTTGGCCTTTGGACCTCAGCCGTCTCGGCTCTTGGCCTGGCCTCTGCCCTGCTTGAGCAGGTGTTACAGAGCTCTTTAGCTCTGCCCATAAATGCCTGGAGGTACCCTACTCTGCCAGTATGCCTCGGCTCAAAGGCACTCAGGCTTTCTCACTCTGTGGGTCAGTGAGTCTAGCTCTACCAAGTGCCCGGAGGCACCCCCCTCTGCCAGCAAGCCTCCTGCCTGAGGGTGCTCAGCTGTCTTTCTCTGAGGGTTGGCATACTCAGCTCTCTTGCTCTGTGGGTCAGCCCCATGGGCTGGAAAGCCTGCCGTGCCCTCTCGCACTGGTCTCCTGGTTCTGCTGCCGCCGTTTATCTGCCACTGCTTCTTGCTGTCTCGACCATGTCTGATGTAACTGCTCTCTCTTTGTCTGTCTCCTGGGTTTAAGAGGTTCTCAGTGCAGGGACTCTGGATCCAAAGGATGTGCTACATTCTTGGCTCTTCTTTGTTGATGGTAGGGAGGTTCCCCCTCTGCTCTGGGATTGGCTCTCTTTTAAGCCTAGCAGTATGGCAAAACTGACCAACCCCTCATTAGGGCTTCATGCACCTTATTTACATGGTCCCACCCAACCACTATGTGAGCATTAAAAGACTATACCTGGCTAAAAGGGCCACATCAAGTAATTCACTGTACCACAGAGATCCATCACTTCAGCTTAATGAGGCATTCGGCTGTGACATGACCTGGTTAGGCAAAGATTCATGGAAGTGGTGGGAATTCTGGGACTTGAAGAGTAAGGCTGTAGTCCTCCATAAAGATAGCAGGGCCATAATGCCTTCTTTTGGAGAGGAAGGGTTGTTGGTAGTAAAACAGTCAGCCATGAGTCAATTATTCCTATAACTTGTTTTTCACAAATATCTCATTATGAAAATTTAAAACGTAAGAAAAATTTAAAGAATTTTACAACGAATACCTAAATGCTTACCGCCTAGATTCTGCCATTAACATTTTACTACATGTGTTTTAGCACATATCTGCTCTAGAGGCACAATGGTTAGGCGCTTGGCTGCTAACTGAAAGGTTGGCAGTTCGAACCCACCCAGCGGCTTCATGGGAGAAAGACCTGGCGGTCTGCTTGCATAAAGTTTACAGCCAAGAAAACCCTATGAGGCAGTTCTACCCTGTCTCATGAGGTCACTATGAGTTGAAATTGACTCGATGGCACCCAACAACAACGACATCCTATCCATTTTATTTTCTGTGCCCATTTTTCTATCTTCAAACCAGCTCATAAAGTATTTGAATGTTTTTTGCTGTGATTTATGGTAATATTTCTTAGCCTGGAAATTTGCATTATCATTGTTTTTCATGGTTAATATGTCATCCCTATTTTACAGTGAACTTTATCTGCATTTGTGACACACGTCAAAAAAACTTAGGCAACATTTAATGTCACTTGGGAAGCAGTGCTTGTAATGGTTCAGTTATACTTGGTCTTCTAGACAGGCTTGGTCTTCACTGTGTAGTTGAAAGTCTGTATTTCTTCTCATTAGCCTAAGAAACTTACTTAAGGACTTAAAGCTTCTCCTTATAGATAAGCTTTGTGTTGAGTCTTGAATTTAAAGAATTTTCCCTTCTTTTAAAATATGTTTTGCCATGCAACTGATTTAATACCTAAGAAGGTTAAGTCATGGTCTCCTTTTGCGTTTAATATGTCCAGGTACAAATGGAAGGGATAAAATCACTTAGATTTTTCAGTATTTGAGTCTGTCTCTATTCTTCATTTTCCTCAAGAAAGTTTTTAAAAATCAGTTTAGGAAATCATCTCCAAAATACTAGACTTGCATGATTTCAGAGCTATAAGTTTCTTGAATAGTTTATCTAGAAATGCCCTGTTCAGTTGTTGAATCTCTCTTATATCATCCTTGGAGAGTGGACATCTAGCCTAAAGGAGAACTAAATCCACCCCATGTCTCATGAATTTTCTCATGTAAAAGCTCATGATCCTTTTTGGTTCTTTAGATGTTGAAGATCTTGTGCAATTCTCAGAGGTGGCTACCAGTTGGGCTTATGACTTGCAAGTGTTTGGAGAGATGTTGGTCCCCAAATATTTGTACACGGGTTCAGAGGTAGTTGTTGGTTTACTAATAAGCAATGTTATTTCTAGCAAAACACAAACAACAAAATATCAAAAACGCCAATTACCACACCAAGTATTAATATAATGAAGATTATAGTAACTAAAAAATTATTTTACTGACAAAAAATGATTATATTGTGAACTTTTTCCCAAGTTAGTGCCAAGATAAAATGGCCGTATTCATGTAATTTCTTTTCTCAGTTTGGTTCAAGACTTGTGTAGCTCCCAGTGGTAGATTTTGCAGTTGTATTGCATGATTGAAGTGTCCATCAAACCCTTATAGCTGGTAAAGTAAACAAGATTAAACATTCGTCACCAGCTTCTGTAAACTGTATACAGAGCTATGAATACTAGGAGAAATGGAAGTATTTTGATTAACTCAAGCAGGACTGATCAAAGTAAGGCAACCAAGGTATTCAGCTGAACATGTAAATGTCTATTCTGTATGGCATGACTGAATATTTGTATCATTTATTAAAAGGTATTCTCTTGCTTGTACAATTTTAAGCTATTGTTCAATATGGAACTGAATCCTGTAGAGGCTTCCGCACTCCCTTTAAAAGTTACCCGTTAGATATTATTTCCTTAGCATCCTTTCTGCTGTATTCAGATTACTTCAAATAACCCAACTTCTTTCATGAAGGAATGCAGACTTAGACAACTTGGTTCAGTTGAAGGATAGCTTGGTTCAGTCACCCCGTCGTCACCTCTTTCCTTCAAAGGGATTTTACCTTCTTTATTTCCAAATAATAATGCTTAATATATGCTTACTGTATGCTGGGCACTATTCTAAGCACAGTTTGTTTGTTATATTATTTAATCCTTGCAACCCATATATACTTGTTGCCATCAAGTCGATTCCGACTCATAGCGACCCTATAGGACAGAGAAGAACTGCCCCATAGCGTTTCCAAGGAGTGCCTGGTGGATTCGAACTGCCAACCTTTTGGTTAGCAGCCGATCTATTAACCACTGCACCACCAGGGCTCCGTTGTTAGTATAGTCTTGTTTATTGTCTTTCCCTTCACCAAAGTTAATGCTTGTTTGCTGTCTGGTTAGTGATTCCCCTACCCATCCCTCCCGTCCCTGATAATGATCAAAGATTTTTTTTTTTCTGTGTGTAAACCTTTTCTTGGGTTTTTACAATAGTGGTCTCATACAATATTTGTCCTTTTGTGATTGACTTATATCACTCAGCATAATGTCCTCCAGATTCATCCATGTTGTGATATATTTCGTGGATTCATTGTTCTTTATCGTTGCATAGTATTCCATTGTGTGTATGTACCATAATTTGTTTATCCATTCATCCATTAATTGGCACTTAGGTTGTTTCCATCTTTTTGCTATTGAGAATAATGCTACAGTGAACATGGGTGTGCATATGTCTATTCGTGTGACGACAGAAGTAGGATTGCTGCATAGTATGATATTTTTATTTCTAGGTGTTTTTTTTTTTATTTTTTTTTCCACAAACTACTACTTCCTTTTTTTTTTAATTGTGCTCTAAGTGAAAGTTTACGGTTCAAGATAGTTTCTCATACAAAAATTTATAAATACATTATTATGTGACCCTGGTTGCTCTCCCTATACTGTGACGGCACACTCCTCTTTTCCACCCCGGATTTCCGGTGTCCATTCAACCAGCTCCTTTCTCTGCCTTCTCGTCTCGCCTCCGGACAGGAGCTGCCCATTTAGTCTCATGTATCTTCTTGAGCTAAGAAGCACGCTCCTCACGAGTATCATTTTATGTCCCACAGTCCAGTCTAATCTTTGTCTGAAGAGTTGGCTTCAGGAATCGTTTCAGTTCCGGGCTAACAGAGAGTCTGGGGGCCATGCTTTCCAGGGTTCCTCCAGTCTCAATCAGACCATTAAGTCTAGTCTTTTTACTAGAGTTTGAGTTCTGCGTCCCACTTTTCTCCTGCTTCATCAGAGACTCTCTGTTGTGTTCCCTGTCAGGGCAGTCATCGGTGGTAGCTAGTTCTTCTGGTCTCGGGCTGATAGAGTCTCTGGTTTATGTGGCCCTTTCTGTCTCTTGGGCTAATACTTTCCTTGTGTCTTTGGTGTTCTTCATTCTCC
>NW_004444013.1:6128403-6156018 GCF_000243295.1 Trichechus manatus latirostris
TCTCTTGGGCTAATACTTTCCTTGTGTCTTTGGTGTTCTTCATTCTCCTTTACTCCAGGTGGGTTGGGACCAATTGATGCATCTTAGATGGCCACTGGCTAGCTTTTAAGACCCCAGCCACCACTCACCAAAGTGGGATGCAGAACATTTTCTTAATAAACTTTGTTACGTCAGTTGACCTAGATATCCCTCAAACCATAGTCCCCAGACCACTGCCCCTGTTACTCGGTCCCTCGAAGTGTTTGATTCTATTCAGGAAACTTTTCAGCTTTTGGTTTAGTCCAGTGATGCAGACGTCCCCTGTAGTATGTGTTGTCCTTCCCTTTACCTAAGATTATTCTTGTCTACTATCTAGTTAGTGAATACCCCTCTCTCTCCCTCCCCACCCTCGTAATCATCAAAGAATGTTTTCTTCTGTGTTTAAACCTTTTCTTGAGTTCTTATAATAGTGGTCTTATACAATATTTGTTCTTTTGCAACTGACTAATTTCACTCAGCATAATGCCTTCCATATTCATCCACTTTATGCGATGTTTCACGGATTCATCATTGTTCTTTATCTTTGCGTAGTATTCCATTGTGTGAATATACCATATTGTTTATCTATTCGTCCGTTGATGGGCACCTAGA
Organism: Trichechus manatus latirostris; assembly: GCF_000243295.1. NCBI lineage: Eukaryota > Metazoa > Chordata > Mammalia > Sirenia > Trichechidae > Trichechus > Trichechus manatus. The sequence goes on from NW_004444013.1 coordinate 6,129,034, forward strand.
TTGTTTCTGTCTTTTTGCTTTTGTGAACAGTGCTGCAATGAACATGGGTGTGCATATATCAATTCATGTGACGGCTCTTATTTCCCTAGGATATATTCCAGGGAGTGAGATACGTGGATTGTATGGTACTTCTATTTCTAGCTTTTTAAGGAAGCACCGAATCGATTTCCAAAGTGGTTGTACCATTTTACATTCCCACCAACAGTGTATAAGTATTCCAGTCTCTCCACATCCTCTCCAACATTTATTATTTTGTGTTTTTTGGATTAATGCTAGCCTTGGGGTGAGATGGTATCTCATTGTAATTTTGGTTTGCGTGATCGTGAGCTAATGATCATGAGCATTTCCTCATGTATTTGTTAGCTGCCTGAATGTCTTCTTTGGTGAAGTGTCTGTTCATATCCTTTGCCCATTTTTTAATTGGGTTATTTTTCTTTTTGCTGTTGAGGTTTTGCAGTATCTTGTAGATTTTAGAGATTAGACACTGATCAGATTTGTCGTAGCCAAAAATTTTTTCCCATTTGGTAGGTTGTCTTTTGACTCTTTTGGTGAAGTCTTTTGATGAGCGTAAGTGTTTGATTTTTAGGAGCTCCCAGTTACCTAGTTTCTCTTCTGGTGTTTGTGCATTGTTATTTATGGTTTGTATTCTGTTTATGCCGTGTATTAGGGCTCTTAGCATTGTCCCTATTTTTCATTCCATGATCTTTATCCTTTCAGATTTTATATTTAGGGTATTTCTAGCTTTTTAATGAGGTGCTATATCATTTTCCATAGTGGTTGTATCATTTTCCATTCCCACTAGCAGTGCATAAGAGTTCCAATATTCCTGCAACCTCTCCAACATTTGTTACTTTCTGTTTTTTTTTTTTTTTTGATTCATGCCACTAATGTTGGTGTGAGATGGTATTTCATTGTAGTTTTAATTTGTGTTTCTGTAGTGACCAATGATCGCGAGCATTTCTTCATGCGTCTGTTAGCCACCTGAATACCTTCTTTATTTTTCATCAGATTCGAGAAAAGTTTGGCTATTATTTCTTCAGATAGTGACTCATAGTGATCCTATGTGACAGGGTAGAACTGCCCCATAGTGTCTTCTTGGCTGTAATCTTTATGGAAGCAGATCATGCAGTCTGTCTCCTCGGGAGCCACTGGGTGGGTTCCAACTGCCAACCTTTTAATTAGCAGCTAAACACTTAACCATTTGCACCACCGAGGCTCCTTATTGTGTCATTGTCATTGTACTTTTCTTTAATTCTTTAAATATGGTTTTTGCTAATCTTTAAACGTATTTTTAGTAGCTGCTTTGAAGTTTTATCTGCTATGTCCAACATCTCGGCCCCCTCAGAGACAGTTTCTATTAATTGCTTTTTTTCTTGTACATAGGTCATATTTTACTTTTTTTTTTTTTTTTTTGCGTGTCTCTTAATTTTTTGCGGAAAAGTGGATGTTTTAGATAATATGTTGTAGCAACTCTCGATTTTGATTCCCCTTGCCACCCTCACAGACACACTCAGGGATGGTGGTTGTTTCTGTTTTTGTGCTTTATTGTTTGTTTGTTTTTAAAATGTCTTACCTGGATTAATTCTGTAGAACATGTTTCCCCCATAGTATATGACAGTTATATCTTTTTTTTATAGTTGCTGTTTTTCTCCAGCTTTTATTTTTAAGTCTGGCTTCCTAGGGATTATTACCCTTCGGTCATAATCTCTTAGTGTTTAGCCAAAGGTTGTATCTGCATACTGTGTCACTAAGTCTTCCATTTTTTGCTGATGGAGACATGTGTGGTTTGGGTAATGAACTAAAGTTCAACCAATTTACAAGCCTGCCCCAGATATTACATTCTGTGTTCATATGGCCTTATATGTAGGAGGAATAAGTAGCTTGCTAGGACTTTCTCCAGTCTCTTCTGAGCGTGTGGGCAGCTTTTTGCATGCACACAGCTTTCTAGACTATCAGGGATAAGTAGGATGTTATTAAGTTCCTGGATCTTCCTTTTAAATTTCTTGCTCATCTGTCAGTTTATTTCTTGCTTCAACCAGTAACAAGAATTTAACTGTCTGTACTGTGTCCTTCCCTAGTTGATTCCCTTCAAGATCACTATTGTTTTTAACAACATCCCTGAGCACTGAATTTTCTGTGCTCTGCTTTGAATAAAGCCAGTTCCTTTCTGCAGCAGGGCCTTGATCCTGAAGGTTTGTTCGCCCTTGTTGTACTTCTTCGCCATGGAGCTGAGGTAGGGGCTGAGGGTAGCAGTAGCATCAGGCTAAAGCACTACAGACTCCCTGGTTTCTTATTAAGATTCAGTAAATAATTTTCTTAAATATACGCTTCTCAGTTTGTTATATGGCTTTGGTTAATGCCCTTAAATGGTCATGGTCATTTTATCAATTTTGTTCATGTGTTGTTGTTGTTGTTCTTTGGGTTTTTGTTTGTTACTTTGTTTTTGTTTTCTTGTGGTGAGAATTTACCAAGATCCTCATTCAGCCATTACTGAAGTTCTGCCAATTTGGGTTCTGTTGTTGTTGTTTTTAAAAATATACATAACGCAAATTATACTAATTTAAGTATATAGCTAAGTGGTTTTTTTTAAATATGAAAACATCCCTGTAATAACCATTCAGATTAAGATATAGAATATGCCCAGCACTCCTTAAGGTGCTCATACCCCTTCCTAATCTGTACCCTCACCTTAGAGTTAACCACTGTTCTGACTTCTAGCATCGTAGTTTAATTTTTCTTGTTAAACTTCATATGAATGAAATTTTAGGGTATGTACTCTTTTGTGTCTGGCTTCTTTTACTCAACATAATATCTTATGAGATTCATCCATGTTTTTGGGTACAACAGTGGTTTGTTAAAAGCTGTATAGTATTTTATTTATGAATATACTACTTTTATTGTTCATTTTCTTATTAGTGGATGTTTGGTTTATTTCCAATTTGGGGCTATTATTAATAAAGCTTCTGTGAACATTCTTCTGTATGTTTCTTTGTGGGCATACAAGTGTCTAATTTTAACATGCTCAAAGACATAATGAATGTGCAATTTTGGCTCTGGCTTTTTTAAACTTAACATATCAAGTGTTTTTCTGTGTTTCTATCATTATCACAAATGTCATTAATATTTATACGATATTTTTTTCAGGTGGGTATGTTGAAAACTGTTTGCATTTCTTTTTTTTAAAAAGATTCTAGAGAAAAGCCTATGTATTTAAAATAATTAAACATGACATCACAGGTAACATGATATAGTTGCTGGTCCATAAATGTTTGTGTTTAATTTTGTTTAAAGAAAAACTCTAGAATTTTAAGGTGTGTGTGTGTGTTTTTTTTTAATAGCATTCAATTAGCTCAAGGTTATAGAAAACCTATTCCTTTTTCTGCCCCTTTACATGTCTCATAACTTTTTGAGATTCAGATTTCACTATTAAGATTTTTTATAATATATAAAATCAAGAATTACCGGGGACATTGGTCTCAAAACATACATTTGAAGTTTTTTTTTTTACATATTTCCTAATGGATTGGAGAAAACTCTTTTTAGATATAAATAAAGCCATGTGACTTTCTATATTCAACTGAAAACTGAATCTCCCTTATATAAGACTTATGTAGTGTTATTTCTCAGCCTCCTCTTTTCTGTCCTCACTCCCATGTCATCTAACACATGTGCACTTACACGTGTATCTGTATACACCACAGTCTCTCTGTGTACTGGTACCCACACTTCATGTCATACATGGGACATATTTTTGCTTGAAAAGTTGGTTATTAGAGGTGAGCAGATGCAGGAATTGTATACTTTTTTCTTAACTGGACTCTGGCTCCTCTCAACAAGACTTCTGATGGGTAACATGAGCTGTGAAGGACACAGGGAGAATAGGAGGGGAAAGGAATAGCTTAATGGACCTGGCATAATTGTAACTATGACAGTGGGTCTGCTGAGTTTAGAGATGAAATTGCAGGTTGGTGAGTTTGTCAGGTTTGACTTAATCCCCATGTTTTTGTCTGATGTATATTTTTCCATTAACAGCAGTATACCTTTCATCTCTGGTTTAACATAGTCAAACAAGGCGCTAATTTTTACTGGACTTCTTTTTCCCTTCTTCTTTTTTGATGCTACAGTCCTAATCAGGCTTTGGCTTTAGTGAGAGGACCACAAGAGTCACCAAGGCTGAGGTCCACATTGCCAATAAAGGGACGTTTAAGATTCGACAGGCTTGAACTAACAAATCAGGCATGAAATAAGTAGCATTATAGCCTTAAGCCAGCATTTGTGCAAGGAGAGAAATATGTTCGGTGTCTGCTGCTTCATCTTATCTGGTTGTCAGAGTGTGACCATTTTTCAAAAGGTTGGTCATGGTACGATGGGGGTTATGAACGATCTTGCAGTGTTCTAACAAAAAGAAAAAACTGAAGTCATCACAGCTGAATACCGTCATGAGATACCATGGTTGTTATTGGTAGGAATTCTAGTCGTGATGTGGGCATGTGAACCACATTTGTGAATCAGAAGCCATAGATATGCCTGCCTTCAGTAGGCTGTGATTTTCTGATATTTAGTCATTATTACATGGCAACTAATATGTTATATAAGGAGCCCTGCTGGCGCAGTGGTTAAGTGCTCGGCTGTTAACTGGGAAGTCAGAGGTTCGAACTCACGTGGTGGCTTCATGAGAGAAAAGAGCTGGTGATCTGCTTCCATAAAGATTACAACCTAGGAAACCCCATGGGCCGGTTCTACTATGACATATAGGGTCTTTGTGAGTCAAATTGATTCGACAGCGCACAACAACAGTATGTTGCATATTAATATATACTATATTTATTATTGTGTTATATACTTATTTAGAATGAACAATGGGTACTAGATGAGATAGAGCATATATCAAGACTTTCCAGGTCTTTGGATTGTTTTACTTCTGTGGAGCTGGTATTTCTTAAATGTTCATCACATTTCTGTGTATCTCCTTATGAAAATTCTCTCACCGCCTCTCTTCTTTCACTGTTTTCTTTTTCATTGTGTTATCTGTGTTTTCTTTTACACTCCTTCACTACTCTATCTAATGGTAATTACAAACAGTTATTGTATGCTTGCTGTATGTACCAGGTGCTGTGCCAGTTGCTTTTACCTGTAGCTTTTCATTTGCTCTTCTTAATGGTCCTGTGATATTTTTATCTACATTTTATTGACGGGGAAACTGAGCCTATGTTGCCTCCTTTCTTCTCTGAGCATAAAGTTATCGCTTCTCTTTAGATTTAGCTTGTAACCTCGTGGTCACATTCAACATCTCAGGCTCAATTAGATTGACATTTACTGCTGGGCCATGTGTGTGGAGGCCCTTAGAAAGTTAAAGATCGAAAATATGAGTTGCCTTCTTGGAAATCTCCTGGCAGCTGTACTATTTGTCCTGGGAGTTTCACAAGTAGAAAGTCGATCCTGACAGAGAAAGTTTGGAAGACACAAGGGGCAGAGGCTGTGCAGCTTCTCACCACCTTACACCACCACACCTAATGTCCTCAGAGTGATGGAGTGGTGGTGGGAAAGTGAACAAGGGTTTTGTTTCTTCATGGTTACCGTTACTGATTGAAGGACTTTCCTCAATATCCACCAGTTATAAAGGTTCCATATACTAATAATTTGGCGCCAGACAAGCCTCTGCATTGGATGAGTGTTTTAACATCTAAAGCTGTTTTAGGATTATTGGATGTATATTAGCTGTGTCATAAGCATGAGAGACCTACAGGCTGTGTCACTGTCTTCTTCTTTGTGCTAACCTTTTATTGTTACTAATAACTAAAAAGTATACTGTTATTTCTCTTTCTAGATGGATGCTGTATTTCTTCTATTAGACATGAAAACAGGATGTTTATCTTCCACCTCTGTGCGTTTCTAGCTCCTGTCAGGGTAACTGACTTATAGCAGAATCCAGTAAATGTTTGTTGAATGAATGCGTAATAGATATTCATCATGGTGCCTGACACACAGTAGCTTCTTTATAGACACTCTGCTGATCATTCTGAGTGAGATATCTGTATGTCATAAACTAGCTGAGTACACTACTTCTTTGGTCACTGGAACTGCTTACTGCTAAGCATGAATTACAGACTTTGGGGGGATCATTTTACTAGAAGTTAATGTGACTGCTGTTAGGATAGTGATCTCCCTGACTGAAAGCAAGCAGAGGCAAGGAGGGAAGGTGGCTGAGCTAACATGGGCATCAGAATAAATAGGGAAGAAAACAGCTGGGAACCTCTAAACAAGTGAAAGAAAAGTACACAAAATAGACAGGGACCAAAATTAAGGGAAAGAAGGTGAGAAAAAGAAGATATTGAACACTCAGCGACTGCTATAACAGGAATGGAATGGATCAGTAATGTTTCCTAAATTATCATTGTCTTAGTTATCTAGTGCTGCTATAACAGAAGTACTAGAAGTGGATGGCTTTAACAAACAGAAATTTATTCTCTCATAGTTTAGAAGGCTAGAAGTCTGAATTCATGGCACCAGTTCCAGGGTGAGGCTTTCTCTCTCTGTCGGCTCTAGAGGAAGGTCCTTGTCATCAATCTTCCCTTGGGTCTAGGAGTTTCTCAGCACAGGGACCCCGGGTCGAAAGGACCCACTCTTCTCCTGGCTCTTCTTTCTTGGCAGTATGAGGTCCCTGTCCTCTCTGCTAGCTCCCTTTTGTATCTCAAAAGAGACTGACTCAAGATACAACATAATCCTGTAGATTATGTCCTGCCTCATTAATGTAAGTGCCTCTAATCCTGCCTCATTAACATCATAGAGGTTAGGATTTACAACACAGAGAATAATCCCATCAGATAACAAAATGATGAATAACCGCACAATACTGGGAATCATGGCCTAGCCAAGTTGACACATAATTCAGTTCAAAACAAAATATTCCTTCATTCATTCTTAATCCCAGGTGTTACAGGAAAGAGCTCTAGCAGTTCCTTTTGAACCTGCTTAGGAGTTTCACTTATTTTTCGTTTTTCTTCAAGGAATTTACATGACTTTTCTTCTCCATATCTGCCGTTCCCCATCATAAAGGCCATTTGTTCATTCTGTCTCTTTCTTTCTGTCTTTCTCTTCAAGGGGCTGGGAAGGCCCAGATTTTCTTTGTTTCTTATATTGGACTACTTGCTAAGCCTTCATCTGGAAAAAGATTCTATAACTAAACATAAAAATTTGAAAAACTCTGGTGTAACAGAAAGAGCTCTGGGTAGAAATTCTATCTGATGGGCTGGCTAGTCAGGGTTTTGTTTTGTTTTTTGCTTCTTCTCTGAAGCCCGTTATTTATTACATCTAAGAATCATTCTTGCTGTCATATTGTATTTTAAATAAAGGATTATCTGCAAGAAAGAAAAAAAGAAGTAGATAACTTACATACCTGCTTCAGTCACTCTTCTGGCTGCTCTGTTCATTATATCATTTAGTCCTCCTAACTACCCACTTTCCAGAAGGGGAAACTGAGGCTAGAGCTCATTGCTTCCCTGAGATATGATAGCCATTGGTGTTTATGTTCTTTCCACCATGCCGTGATGTTGCCCAGGGAGCCACAACAGAATAGAGGAGAGAATGCAGAAACATAAAATGGGAAAATATGTTGAGAATCAGATGTTCAACATGGTGCCTAACTCATAGTAGACACTCAGATGTCCCATCCTCAGCGGGGCCTTCTCTGACCACCTTTTATAAAACCGTGCGCTCTATATCATTCTCCATTCCCTTACCTTGCTTTGTTTTTTTCTTAGTACTTACCACTATTTGGCGTCACATGTTATATCCTTTGCCACCACACCAAATTAGAATGTAAGGTCCACGAAGGCAGGATGTGTGCCCTAGTCACTGCTTTATCGAGCACCTGTAGGAGTGCATGGTACATAGTGGTGCTCAGAAATATTTGTTGAATGAGCAGACAGATGATTAGAAAACATCCTATAAAATTAGAAAGATGGATTTATTAGCCAGAAACTGAGTTTAAATATACGTTCACTGTTTTCCTTTTGATGTTCAAAAATACAGTATCATGCATGTATATCTCTAACAAAATAGTATATGTTTATCACTGTTATAGTATGGCATCAGTGCAGTTTCATTGTGTGCCATGAATGTGGCCTACTGCACCATCTCAGTCATCTAGTGCTGTTCTAACAGAAATACCACGATTGGATGGTTTTAACAAAGAGAAGTTTATTCTCTCACAGTCCAATAGTCTACCAAATTCAGGGCTTCAGCTCCAGGAGAACGCTTTCTCTCTCTGTCAGCTCTGGAGGAAGGTCCTCGTCATCATCAGTCTTCCCCTGGACTAGGAGCATCTCTGCTCAGGAACCTTGGGTCCGAAGGACGCGCTCTGCTCCCGCTGCTTCTTTCTTGGGGGTATGAGGTCCCCCACTCTCTGCTTGCTTCCCTTTCCTTTATCTCTTGAGAGATAAAAGGTGGTTCAGGCCACACCCTAGGGAAACTCCCTTTACATTGGATCAGGGATGTGATCTTAATAAGGGTGTTGTATAATCCTACCCTAATCCTCTTTAACATAAAATTACAATCACAAAATGGAGGACAACCACAGAGTACTTGGAATCAGGGCCCAGCCAACTTGATACACACATTTTTTGGGGGACATAATTCAATCCATGACAACCATGTGGATGTGGAATGAGTGGTAAACATTTTGTTGGGAACTGGAAAGCAATTTCCAGCCTCTTTGTAAAGTTAACACTGTCGTCCCAATAAAAGCACTTTTTCTTCCTCAGTGATACTGCCCGTGAGTCTGTTATACACGTGTGTGCTGCAGTTTTAGGAACTAAAAGCAGGAAGGAATCTCAGCCCATTTCCAATAGAGTAGTAGCCGTGCGCTGTACCTCAGCAAGTATTTTGTATCGATGAAAGCGTGTTTCTCTTAATTCCCACTTTCAGCTTCTGTTTGATTTTACAAATCTAAACAAATTTTGGCAAACTGGGCAGGGTTGCGGGGAGGAGAGCTCCCTTAATGTACTTTTTAGTGCATTGGCATCCACTGGCAATAATTCCAGTTCATTTCTGTTTTTTCCTTTCTCCACTATGCGTGGATGTGTATGCTCCCCTATGTCATCTTCCATTAGTGGAGGACATTGTGGGCAGCTAGCTGTGCCTGCTGACTTACCCTCAAGCCAGCATACCTGGAAGAGGGCCCTATAGAATCATACTGCTCTGTTTAATCCCCAGTCTTACCACATACTTCCTTCATAAAATTCAAACAAACAAAAAACCAAACCCATTGACTTCAAGTTGATTCCAACTCATAGCGACCCTATAGGACAGAAAACCCGTAGGATTTTCAAGGAGTGGCTGGTGTATTCAAACTACCAACCTTTTGGTTAGCAGCTGTAGCTCTTAACCACTGCACCACTAGGGCTCCTTCATAAAATTAGCACAGTATAATCATTTCTAGTTACTGTTTTAAAATTTCAGAAGTAGAAGAGACTTAGAGCTCATCAGGTTCAACCCCTTCATTATTTACATGAAGAGACTCAGCCCCAGAGAGGGGCCTTGCACTAGACTACAGACTATAGGGCAGGGACTTTCTTGCTCACCATATGTGATCAATGTTTAATACAGTGTCTGTTCATAATAGGTGCTCATTAAAAATGTTTGGCCCACAGCTCGCGATGGCAAATCTAGAACTTGAACATGTATCTCCTAGTTATTTGTTCATTGTCATTTTCACAATTATCTTATTGTGGTTTAAAGGGAGTCAGCTTCCAGTCTTTTAAAACACAATTACCTTTCATTCCATCACTGGTAAACAAACGGCAGCTGTCTCTTATTGACATGACTGCAGTTCCACCACTGAGCAATTCTAGAAACGGACACTAGTAACCGTTCCGCTAAATGGAGGACTCTTCTACTCACATGATACCCTAGCTGTGTCCAAAGTGTAATATTTAATTGCATTTTCTTAATCTTTACCACTGTATTGCTAAGCTTTCTAATACCTTCAGAATACCAAATCTCAGGCTTATCCTAATTAAAGAATCTCGATTTAATCCATATTGCATGACAATTCAATTTGTTGATTGCTTCCCCCCCCCTTTGTGAAATTCCCGTCAAATGTATTAATTCAACATGATGAATCCTGTATTCAACCCACTGGAGTGAATAATTAAAATTAGCTGATAAAACTTTCAGCAGAATTACTTTGTGAAATTGCTGAACAGATGTGTCATTTTAATGAAAATCCACAGACAAGCTCCTTCTCCCCCTCGGCAGGATAAAAATATTATCCCCTCGGCACATACTTAATTTGGTGGTAAATACACTCGGAGCGATTGCTGGAAGGGAAGAAAAAGCAACTTGTCACACTTAGTAACTTGATTTTTCCCCAGCATGCAGTAACAGCTATCTACAGTAATTCATAGTGCTCCATTGTTGCTGCAAGTCCCAAAGAGAACTTATTAAAATGCAATAATCTCCTATTTAAACAGAAACAATAACCATTAAATTTCCTGTGGATCCAAAATTGAGCACAGGCCCCATCTGGTAAGAGTGATTAGAGGCCTGATGAGGGAATTTAATTTGCAACATTCAAAGACTAAATCTGAGCAGATCTTGTCACCTGGGACTCAAGTGCTGCTTGCTGTCTTCTTAAAAATCTCGACCTAAACCGAAAATGGAATGTGGAGTGAAAATGTTACCCAGGGGCCACCCCCAACAGGATTGTGTTTCATTATATGTCTCCAGCCGGCCTAGTGAGCAGAGGGGATTTCACAGCCTTGGCTGTGTTGGCAGGGCTTTTTGACAGGGCCGACACTAATGCTGTCATTTCCTGCAGTGCCCTGTGTACCGTTAACATGGCCGTGCCCCTTAGGCCCTGGACTGCCCACCCCTCCCGTCTTAGTCCCTTATCGCTCTCAGCCTATCAGTTCCTTTGCTTCACTTTAAGGTTTACACCAGCTCTTACCAGCCTCCCTTTCCTATCCAGCCAGGGAGCCAAACCATGTCAGCAGGCTTTTTTGAAGCATCACAGCATTTTATATCTTCTCCTTGGCAGTCGTGTGGATAGTCCCTCCATCCTTGATTTTTTCTTTTTTTTTAAACTGCAGAAGGGTTAAGATTTGGCTGTGTACCATTAGTAAATGCAAATTGTCATTTCCCTCTTCCCACCTCTTCTCTCACAATCCTTCTCCCTTATTCATGCTACTTTCCAGTGCTGCTGAGCAACAAGGTGTGTGCATGCATCCTCAGAGAAGGAGGAGTGTCTGAGTGTGTGCCCCTGCACTATGTGGGTGTGGTTGGTAGGCGTGATCAGACAGTAACATGCCCCAGCTGTCAGTTTATCAGTTAGGAGAAACACCTAGTTAAGTATTTGCGTGCAGTAGTAGAGATTTGTTCATGGTAAGGTAACTTGGATTTGGAGCCCTGGTGGCACAGTGGTTAAGAGCTTAGCTACTAACCAAAAGGTTGGCCGTTCAAATCCATAAGTTGCTGCTTGGAAGCCCAAGGGGGCAGTTTTACTCTGTCTTATAGGATCACTATGAGTTGGAATCAACTAGACGGCAACAAGTTTGTTTTGTTTTTGTTTTTAACGTAACTTGGCCGAAGGGAGGCAGTTACCCGTGTGATAGAGATCCCCAATGTTATTTGGTGTCCTGAATCTAAATTTCAGGACTCTCCTTTGTCATCAGACTCCCCTCAGTTTTCCTTTTCCTTAGCCTCCAAAGTCTTGATTTAACTCTAAACATCCAAAGTCCTTTTTTCATAGTCTAACAAAAACGACCCATAAATTCTATGCCTTCCTCCCAGCCAGTTTCTTCTGCAGCCCACTGTCTGGGGGCTGTCCAGGTGAACGCTACAGCCAGCTCTCCCTTGCTGCTTGCTCCCTTCCCCAGGACCCATTGTTCCCCAGGGTTCATTGCTTGTCTTTTGAAAATAATGATTTTTCATTTCTCTTCTGTAGTTGAGAAAACCGGGACTAATTTTCTTTTTTCTAACCCTTTCAACTTCTTTCTCTTTCCTTACCATAGAAATTCATATGGAGCCAGCCATAGGACCTCATTTCATAGGGGTGGACAGGAAGGTTTGTTCTGTGAACCCAACTACTTTGGGATTTTTGAAAAGCGAATTATGTTTATCGAGCAGCTACTATCTGTAAAGCAGTATGTCCAAGCATAGATTGGAAAGTTCGAAACACTGCCCCTACTGTCTGCATTTACAAGTAGTTGGGAAAGTACAGCATAAATATTTGAACGTGATATGGCGCTATGGTTTAAATAGTGTGGGAAAAAAATCATTGGGCGGGATGGGATTAATGAATCACTGTGTATTATAATCACAGCTGTGAGTGGAGAATAGAGAGAGATGGCTGTGGACTGGTGTAGTTCATAGAGGCTGCCTGAGCTGGCTGGACTCACATTGCTACCCATCAATATTCTTAGCAGCCAGAATCTCCCAGCCACAGTAGCCAAAGAGTACAGGTGCTAGGCCAGAGAAGGAGGTTTAATGCAACACAGATGGGTTCACCAGGAGGCATCTTTGAGGTTTTTCAAAGTCCTGGCTACGGTTGATGTAGCCTGTTCGCTAGTAGCATTAACTTCGAAGTCAGGCATATCTGGGTGTAAATAATTCCTGAACCACCCATAAGCTCTTTGGGAAAGGCTCTTTAAGCCTCAATTTTCTTGACTGTAAACAGTGTTTATTAATACTTATGTGGTTTTTGTGAGGATCTTTAAAGTGCCTGGCATGTGGAAGATGCTGGATAAATGATGATAGTACACTTACAATCTTTGGGACAGAAAGAATGAATTAAATACAGAGCAAGACCTTGGGTCTCTTGCTGTTCTTCCTCCTTAGTCCCTCCCACCCAGTATTACTTACATCTTTCCAGAAACTATCCTTCTTGATGGTAGTTTCAGCCCTTCATGTCCTCATCTCCCAGTTATAATTGGTTCATCTGTGCAAGACTTGAATTTCATTCTTGATATTGAACATATGACCTTCTAGTTTAATATAGCACATACATCATGGTAGCTTAATTTGAGAAAATAAATACCTGTATGCATAGAAAATCGTGGAAAGAAATACATCAAAATGTTCACAATGGCACCTTCAATTCATGGGAATATGGGTGATTACAGTTTTCTTCATTTTGCTTATTAAGTCTATAAATTTTATGATAAAAACACAAAAGTTTCAATAAAATGGCTGCCTGTTTAGATTAACTTTTCACTCTGTAAAATCAGAAGTGAAAGCTTATGCTTGGGATAAAGAAACTTGAGGACTCTATCCAGTTTGAGTTTGAAGAGCAGTAGTGAAGTGGTCTGACTCCAAGGTAAGTCCTTGTAGTCTGGAAATATCTAACAATCCGCCCTATGCCCATGGCATTGGAGAATTCATAATATTTGTGGCATCATATATATATGTACCTGGGAAATTTGGAGAAGTCTTTTCACTGGACCTTTTGGTCCCCTCTAGATCTCTTAGATCTTGATTCCTATGCAGATTCATGGTCCTGGACCCTGAATTGAGACATAGATTCCTGTATCCCAAATGATATCCTTACCAACATTGTTTGCCTCTGGTACACCTTCATCCTATCCATTTTGATCTGTAGGTAAGTTTCTAGACTAGAGTAATAGAATAAGGGTATGTAATGGGAAAAATAACACAAATCATTTTGATTTTTGGGGGCATTTAGTGCCTTAACACTACCTACTTACCTTTGTTTTACAGCTAATTTTATGTGATGTATCTTAGAGGTGTCAGTGTAAAAGATCTTATTTTTAGCCCATATACTGTAGCTATATATAAATGTTCTGTAAAATATATCCCCTAGATAAAAGTGCTTAGTTTTTTGAAGTTTTTTTAGACCTTTCTTTTGGTAAATAAAAGTCTTTTTGGCTTTGATGTGACTATTACACCCTTGGTTGGGGTTCTTTCTCCATTCCTTCATCCCCAGCCGCTGTGGGATCCCTATAAGAAAAATGGAAGGGGTAGTAGAAGCGTGGATTCCTTAATAAGTCCCAAAGGTAATTAAAGGAAAGAAATGCAATACGAACAAACTCACAGAATATTCCAGAGCATCTTTGGAGAATACTTAATGCGCATAAGGTCAGGCCTTTGTAATATTAATTTGAGAGTTGTAGGAAGAAAGCTATCAGTTTAAAGAGTAATACTGCTTTCTCTGAGAAAAGATTTGATATACTGAGAAATGCTGTTCTAACACACCTGCCTTAAGCCAGAGCCAGCCTTGAGATGACAGAGCTATGGGTGCAGGAAATGCCCCATTCACCGTGCTTGGGGCATTGAACTGAAGCACAAGGAAGCCTATGAGAGGTGTCCTGTTTGTGGTCAAAACAAGTTTGAGGATTGACTTGATAATGCTCATTCTTCAGGTATGTGGTCCAGAGTGACAGTGTAGCTGAGCATTACCAAATGCTACTTCTTCCAAGGCTAGCATTCCTGAGAGAAGTCTCTCCAGTCTCGGTGTAAGTGGAGTTACTATAGAAGTGTTTCAGTTATAATGAGCGGATGCAGATACCTTAATCCCCACCACTGGTTGTGTCAAATGCGTTCTTAACCTGTGAACTTCCACAATTCACATCACGGATTTTATGGTTGAACGAATGGGAAATATCCAACCCATCACTGCAACAGGGCCCAAGACAAGTGGTCATCCACTTTATATTAGGACATTGCCAGAGACTGGCAATTTATTATCTTCAGAGGCCACTTGTTCCATCTTTGGCTAACGTTATCTTTAATAAAATTCTTCTTTTTTGAGTTAAAATTATGCTATGTTGCATAGGCTTCCTGTCTCCTTCACTTCCATCACTCCTTCTTCCCTTTCTCTTTCCTAGTGGTCCTTAATGTATTCTTTTGGGTTATACAAGTCAGATAACATGTTCACATGATATATAATGAAATATGAATGCTCTTTGAAAAGTGCCTGACACACAGTAGACACTCAGTTAATTTCTTCCTCCATTGCTTCCTTCTACATGATAACTCTTCCAATGATTGTGAGTTATCATGTCCCTTCTGAGTTCATCTCATTCAACCTGGTTTCTCATCCCTTCATTATCTTAACCTCTATGCCCCTTTGTGTGTGCATGTATGTGTCTTAAACCATAGTGCTCAAAATTGGCTATAGTATGGCTGTAGAATGTAGGGTTTGCCTTGCCACCTTATTACTGAGGAATGAGGAAAAAGAAAGAGCAAGAGGGGAGGAATATCAGGCTTTTTCTAGAGGAGCCACTATACGGAAATTACCATGTTTCTTCTCTAAAGTAGTAAAGGTCACAGTAGTAGTTGCAAAACCCATAGGCCGCCTACCGCCTTCCACACTTTCAGCATTACTATTCTTGCCTATTTTACCCTTAGGCATCCTTTATTTCTTGCACAGATGGTTGCACTCAGGCCTAACAAAATGTTTTAAGCTTTGCATAAATTAAAACAAGAGGTCTCCGAGTACAATAAGTGCAACTTTTCTTTCTTTCTTTTTTTTTTTTAACTTGAAAACAACTATGCTGGCATATTCTACAAATTTACAACCTTACAGCCTCAAGCCATGCTTCCAGGATCAGTTTTCCTTCAAAAAGGGGGAGGAAGGAATGTTTTTGTATATACACACATGCATACCAAACACAGAAGTGGTTCTTTCAGTGATCAGATGGGTTTTATGCTGTTCTGTGTTCCTCTGAAGGTTGAGCTACGTGGGTGGTGATTTAGCTTGAAAAAGTAGATTTGAAAATATGATTTTGGGTGCACGGGATTTGGGTTTTTCCTTAGTTTATTACATGATAGCTGTTGAGACATTTAGACTTGTAGGAACTCCTTCCCATACCTATTTGCTGTACCGAGCTTACCAAGGCTGAACTCAATTGTGATTGAAAAACTGTGGTAAGTCAGCCTAAAGAGAGAAATATTATATTCCTCCCAACTCCATTAAAACCTGTTCCAAAGCAATGACACATGGCACATTGTGTTTGTAAATAACTGGAAAATAATGATTTAGATCATCTACAGACATTGCCTCCCTTTTGATGTGCATATCGCCATCACCTTTTTTTCCTAGCTATAAATCACTTCTACTCAACATTCTACTCTTATAACTCATTAAATAGACTGTGAGTTACAGTGAAGCTTATTGTAAATTGATGAGCATTTGTTGAGTCATTAGAATAGGTCTACTGTCACAATTTACCTGGATAATAACAGTAATAGTACCTACCATATGTTTAGTTCTTACTGTGGTCAGATACTATGTGTGTTATTTTTTATATACTTTATTTATCATTGGAGCCCTAGTTGCACAGTGGTTAAGTGCTTGGCTGCTAATTGAAAGTTTAGTGGTTTGAACCCACCAGCCATTCCGAGAAAGATGCGACAGTCTGCTTCTGTAAAGATTTACAGCCTTGGAAACCCTGTGGGGCAGTTCTACTCTGTCTATAGGGTTGCTATGAGTTGGAATCGAGTCAATGGCAGTGAGTGTTTATCATCATCTAATAAGCTTGTGTGCCCATTATAGAGAAGTCAGAACATACAAAAGAGTAGAAAGAGGAAAAGTTACTTATTGTTTCCTTCTCTTCCACACTTCCATTTTCATGTTATCTCCTGATCTTTACGTGTTTTCTTACATACACTAATGGCACTAATGACTGAAGACCAGATGGGTTGGAGAATGATGTCAAAGACATCATATGTGAAGAAAGCAGTAAGATCATTTAAAAAATGGGAAAGAAAGAAAAGGCCAAAATGAAAAGGCCAAAATGGATGTCCGAAGAGACTCTGAAACTTGTTCCTGAATGTAGAGTAGCTAAAGCAAATGGAAGAAATGATGCAATAAAAGAGGTGAACAGAAGATTTCAAAGGCTGGCTCTAAAAGACAAGGTAGAGTACTATAATGACATGTACAAAGAACTGGAATTAGAAAACCAAAAGGGAAGGACACACTCAGCATCTCAAGTTGAAAGAACTAAAGGAAAAATTCAAGCCTTAAGTTGCAATTTTGAAGTATTCTATGGGCAAAATATGGAATGACACAGGAAGCATCAAAAGAAGATGTAAGGAACACACAGTCAATGTACCAGAAAGAATTGGTCAACGTTCAGCCATTTCAGGAGGTAGCATATCACCAAGAACCATGGTATTGAAGGAAGAAGTCCAGGCTTTACTGAAGGCAGGTGAAAAATGAGGTTACAGAAATTGACAGAATACCAACTGAGATGTTTTAACAAACGGATGTAGCACTGGAGGTGCTCACTCCTTTATACCAAGAGATTTGGAAGACAGCTACTTGGCCAACTGACTCGAAGAGATCCATTTTTGTGCCCATTCCAAAGAAAAGTGACCCAACAGAATGTGGAAATTATTGAACAGTATCATTAATATCACACACAAGTAAAATTTTTCTTAAGATAATTCAAAAACAGTTGCAGCAGTACATTAACCGGGAACTGCCAGAAAATTAAGCTGGATCCAGAAGAGGACGTGGAAAGAGGGATATCATTGCTGATGCCAGATGGACCTTGGCTGAAAGCAGAGAATACCAGAAAGATGTTTACCTGTGTTTTATTGACTATGTAAAGACATTCAACTGTGTGGATCATAACAAATTATGGATAACATTGCAAAGAATCGGAATTCCAGAACACTTAATTGTGCTCACACGGAACCTGTGCATAGACAAAGAGGCAGTTGTTCAAACAGAACAAGGGGATATTGGATGGTTTAAAATTAGGAAAGGTGTGCATCAGGATTTTACCTTTTCACCATACATCAATCTCTATGCTGAATAAATAATCTGAGAAGCTGCACTATGTGAAGAATGGGGCATCAGGATTGGAGGTAGAATCATTAACAGCCTGCAATATGCAGTTGACACATCCTTGCTTGTTGAAAGCGAAGAGGACTCGAAACAGTTACTGATGAAGATCAAAGACTACAGCCTTCAGTGTAGATTACACCTCAACATAAAGAAAACAAAGACCCTCACAACTGGACCAATAAGCAACATCATGATAAATGGAGAAAATACTGAAGTTGTCAAGGGTTTCATTTTACTTGGATCCACAGTCAACGCCCATGGAAGCAGCAGTCAAGAACTCAAAGGACATATTGCACTGGACAAATATCCTGCAAAAAAACCTCTTTAAGGGATTAAAAAGCAAAGATGTCACTTTGAGGACTAAGGAGCACCGGACTCAAGCTGTGGTATTTTCAGTCGCCTTGTATGTATATGAAAGCTGGACAATGAATAAGGAAGACTGAAGAAGAATTGGAACATTTGAATTATGGTGTTGGCAAAGAATATTGAATATACAATGGACTGCAAGAAGAATGAACAAGTCTGTTTTGAAAGAAGTACGGCTAGAGTGCTCCTTGGAAGCGAGGATGGTAAGACTTCATCTCACATACTTTGGACATGTTATCAGGAGGGACTGGTCCCTGGAGAAAGACATCATGCTTGGTAGATGGTCAGTGAAAAAGAGCAAGACCCTCGACGAGATTGATGCAATGGCTGCGACATTGGGCTCAAACATAGCAATGTTTGTGAGGATGATATAGGACTGGGCAGTGTTTCATTCCGTTGTACATAAGGTCGCTGTGAGTTGGAACCGACTTGACACCACCTAACAACAACAATATTGATCATACTGTAGATAGATCATGCTATAGATCTTGCTTTAGATGTTATACCCATCTCTTTTTTCACTAAACCTAATAACATAAGCATACTTTCATGTTCTTTGTTAAAATCAAAATTGTTTTAAAAGTTGAGTTAGGGAGAACCCTTATGGAATTGTGTAATGCCAGTCAAGGCACATAAACTACTATTAAACTTAATGGAATCCTTAAATGAAATCCATGCTATCTTGTAATAAATAGAATGTTTTTCTGTGTTATAGCATCTCACAAGAATCTATTCCTAAAGAGTCCAGTAGTCAGAATGCTCAGGTGATCAGGGTGTTGGGATTCTCATCCTTCTCAAAGAGCATACTTTTAACAGTTCTGGGTCTAAGGTCCAACACGAAGTGACATCACTTGAATGTCAGCACCACTTGATACAGTTGATATGCTTTCTGGCTTTTTCATATTAATATGATTTCTGCATAGATGGCACCTACAATCATGATCACTTGGATCATATAAAAAGTAGTCCGTTTTCAGTGAACAGGAATGATATTTTGATCTTTCTGTTTGTCTTGGGACCGTTCAGAAACACTACACTTAGCTCTAAAAAATAAGCACAAGACAACTGGGAAGGATCACATTTTTTAAAGCTCTTGACACGGTAACCTTACCCAGCTAGATAAATCCTTATTCTTTTGAAGAATATGTTAATAAGTTACTGCTAATAACTTAATACTCTTTAGCCTATGATTCATGAGTTTATAACTCATCAGTCCAATTGTTTGACAATGAACAATTATTTGGTCTTTGTATACTTATGATTCACTTGCAGTAACTGTTTCTTTAAACTTCACCTCTGAATCTCTAAACAATGACTTTTGTTTTGTCTTTTTTGAAACCTTTGTAAACATAATCAGTTCTGCAGTTTTGTTTTTTTGCTACTTGGTTCCTGAGAGTCAACTACTGGTATATTGTTGTATGTAGCTGTAATTCATTAATTTTCTGTGCCGTATAGTGTTCCATTGTATGAATATATTGCAGTAATATAATATGTGATATATCTCTTCTGTTGATAAACAATGGACATATAAATTGTATCCAGTTTTGATCTGTTACCAACAGCGCTATTTGACTATTCTTTTACATGTCTTCTGGCTTATATACTCACTGGGGTTTAAGGTATGAACATATTCAACATTTCTAGATAATGCTAAGTTGATTTCAAAACTTATTGTACAAATTTTTACTCTCAACAACAGTAAAAGTGTTGGAGTTATCTTACATTTTCATCAGTACTCTTTACTGTCAGACTTTTAAATATTTGCCAGTCACATAGGTATGAAATTGTGTCTCATTGTGGTATTAATTTGAATTTTTCTGTTCATTCCGGTTTCCTTTTCTGAGCATGCTGTTTTGGATCTTTTATCGATTTTTTTTCTTTTGTAGTATTTTTTTTTACTCAGCTATAGGAGGTTTTTTTTTGCTGTATATTTCAATCACTAATTCTTTGTGAATAATATGTGTTACAAATTGTTTCCCAGATTATGGTTTATCTACTCATTCTCTTTATGGGGTCTTTTGAGAAATAGAAGTACTTAATTTAAAAATACTTGAAATTTATCAAACTTTTCCTGTGTAGTTTGCACTTTATCAGTCTTGTTGAAGAATTCTTTTCTACTCTGAAATCATAAAAATATTGTTTTATAAAAGTGTTTTTATCATTCACATTTAATTCTTTAATCCATCCATCCAGAATTAATATTTGTGTATAGTGTGAGGTAAAGGTGTAGTTTCCTTTTTCTCCATATAGACAAGCTCCTATACTTCCACGATGTATTAAAAAGACAATTCGTTTTTCAATGATTCAGTGCTGTCATAAATTAAGTTTCCAAGTTTTCATGGGTTTGTTTCTGGGCTCTCTCTTCCATTAGTTTGTTTATTCTGTACCAATACCATTCTCTTTTAGTTACTACAGATTTTAAATAATATTGCTATCTATTAATTTAAGTATCCCCAACCCGCAATACATGTTATTATTTTTCAAAAATGTCTTGGTGACTCATCGCTCACTGTTCCATGTAAATTTTAGAACCTGCTGATCAAGTCTCAACTCCCCCCCACCCCAAAGTAAGACTTTCATTGGAATTGTATTATCTGTTGAGCAATTTAGAAGGAATTGGCATCTTTATGACATTGTTTCTTATAATACTTGAATACAATATTTCTGCCCATTTATTTAAATCTTTTTTTGTCTTTTCATAAAATTTTATGTTTTTCTCTATAGCATATTCTTATATTTTTATTAGCTTTGTTCATAGGTACGCTGTTTTTTGATGCTATTGTAAATGGTACTTTACAAAATTAAGTGTTCTGAATTTTATTGCTGGTATATGGAAATGTAGTTGATTTTTGTATATTGATTCTGAATCTAGCAACCTTGCCAAATTTTATTAATTCTAGGAAGTTTTTTATAGCTTTCCCTGGATAGTCTTATATACTCAATCATGTCATATGTATATAATGACAGTTTTATTTATTATTTTCTAATCTTTATACTTTTTATTTCTTCTTGGCTTACTGAGTTACCTAAGGCATTCAGTAAAATGACAAACAAATGTGGTGCTAGCAGGATCCCTTGCCTTGATCTCAAAAGAAATGCTTTGAATATTTCCCATTAAACATGGTGTTTAGGTAAGATTTTTTGTTTTTGTTTAAGTACCCTCTATCTAGATTAAAGAAGTTCCCTTCTATTTCTTGTTTGCTAAGATTCATTTTTTTATCACGAATGAATTGAATTATATTATACAGTTTCTGCATCTATTGAAATGATGATACAGTTTTTTTTTTCTCCAGTTTGTTAATATGGCAAAAGAAAATAATTGATTTTCTAATGTTAAATCAATCTGTAATTCCTGGGTTAAATACAAATTGATTATGATGTATATATTTTTCACACAATGCTTGATTCAGTTTTCTGACATTCATTTTAGGATTTCTTTTATCAAAGTTCATAAGTATAATTGATCTGTAATTTTTTTCCTCAAATTGTCTTTGTGAGAGTTGCTATGAAGATTATATTAGCCTCAGAAAATGAGTTGCAGAGTGGAATTACTTCTGCCTTTAGTATTTGGTCAAATTTATTGTTTCCACTGGAGTTGTCAAACTTTTTCTGTAAAGGGCTAAAGAATAAATATTTTAGGTTTTGTGTACCATATAGTCTTTGTTGCAGTTCTCAACTCTACCGTTGTAGTGACAGCTGTGTTCCAATAAAACTTTATTTAAAAACAAAACAAAATAGGTAGCATGCTATATTTGGCCTATGGTAACTCCTGGTTGGAACCCTGGTGGCACAGTGGTTAAGAGCTATGGCTGCTAACCAAAAGGCTGGCAGTTTTAATCCACCAGCTGCTCCTTGGAAACCCTATGGGGCAGTTCTACTCTATCCTATAGGATTGCTATGAGTCAAAATCGACTTGTTGGCAATGGGTTTGGTTTTTTGTTTTGTTTTGTTTTAACTCCTGATTTAAACTATATGAGCTTGGAATTTCTTTGCATGCAGATAAAAAAGAAATTTTCCATTTCTTTTATTGTTAGAATTTTGTTCCATCTTGTATCAATTTATTATTTTATGTTTACAGGAAAGTTTTAATTTTATTGAAGCTTTAAAACTTATTAGAGTAATTTTGATATCTCTTACGTTTTTAACATCTGCTGCTCTGTAATTATTTTGTTCCTGCAGTTGTTTAGTTGTGCTATTTCTGTTTCTTGTTTGTTTTCTTTTTCTTGATCTTTTTTTGCCAGGGATTTATCAGATTTATTAGTCTTTTCAAAGAAACGCATTTTACCTTTTCTTATTTTCTTTCTTGTTTATATGCTCCTTTGTTTTTTAATTTGTTTTTGCCCCACAACTTTATTATTTCCTTTTTCTAACTTCTTTCAGTTTAATTTTTTTTTTTTGAATTTTTAAAGATGGGTGCTTCGTTCATTACTTTTTAGCCTTTCATCTTTTTTAAAATATACATGTTAAGGCTATACATTTTCCTCTAAGTACTGCTTTAGCTTCACAAAGATAAATTTTATAAATTTTATGTCATATTTTGTTATTGTTTAATTAAAACTATGTTATTATATTCCTTTTTTGATGTACAATTAGAAGTTTATGTATTTATTTCACATGTATGGGAATTTTCCAGATATATTTCTTTCTGTTAGTAAGAACATAGTCTATATGATGCTAATCCTTTCCAAGTTGTTGAAACTAATTTTATGGCCCCTTATGTTTTCAGTTTTCCTATGTATGAGATTTTTTTTTTAAAGTGTATTCTGCAATTGTTGAATTTATTGTTATTTATACATACAGTGAATCAAGCAAGTCAACTATATCACTGAAATGATATATTACTAGTTATTATTTTTCTGCTTCATCTATCAAGTACTGGGAGAAATATGTTAAAATCTCTCAGTATGATTGTGGGTTGTAGTTCTCTGAAAATACCTGTATATTTTTTTTCTTGAGGCTATGTAATATTGTGAGGAAATTGAATAATTTATTATTTTCTAGTGACTTTTTAATTTATACAATTTTTTTTTTTTTTTTTGCTTTCCTATAGCCTGATTTTATTATATCTACACCAGTGTAGTTTTAGTTGCTTTTTCCCTGGTAAATCCTTTTACTTATGACTTTTTTGTCTCCTTATGTTTTAGGCATGTCTCTTATAAACAGTATATATATTGATTTTTTAAGCCAGTCTGATAATCATTTGTCATTTAACTGAAGCTTTTAGTCCATTTACATTAATTTTAATCACTATACCCACTCTTCACTTGTTGACATGGTTAGGTTCCTAAGGGCAGGTAGTTAATATGAAAATCGGTTTTATGCGAAAATGGAGAATGACTACAGCAGGTCACAAAATGGAGGATGACTACATCATTATATAACTGCAAAGTTACATCATTGCATAACTGCCAAACAACTGAGAATCATGGCCCAGCCAAGCTGACACATAACATTAACTATCACAGCGAGCACTACTCTCACCTCGCACTTTGGTGTTTGTTACTGCCAGATGTACATTGTTAATGTGCAAAATAGTCAAATAATAGATGTTTTACTGTTGTCATAAATGTAACATGTCAGATAACAAGATAGTCAATAAGTGAAGAGTAAGTGTAATAAGTTTGAACTTATTTTGTGCTTTTTATTTCTGCCTTTCGTATGTTTCTTTTTCCTCTCATTTCTTACTTTCCTTTGAATTAGTTGTTTTTTTCCCACTTCATTATTCCTCATTTATTTTAGAAAGTGTGTACATTATTGTCTTAGTTATCTAGTGCTGCTATAACAGAAATACCACAAGTGGACGGCTTTAACAAACAGAAATTTATTCTCTCACAGTCTAGGAAGCTAGAGGTCTGAATTCAGAGCACCAGCTCTGGGGAGATGCTTTCTCTCTCTGTTGGCTCTGGGGTAAGTCTTTGTCATCAATAATCCCCTGGGTCTAGGAGTTTCTCAGCACAGGGACCCCGGGTCCAAAGGACGTGGTGGTAGGAGGTCCCACTTTTTCTGCTCAATTCTGTCTTATATCTCAAAAGAAATTGACTCAAGATACAACCTGATCTTGTAGATTCAGTTCTGCTTCATTAACATAACTGCCTCTAATCCTGCCTCATTAACATCTTAGAGGTTAAAATTTACAACACATAGGATAAGCCCATCAGATCACAAGATGGAGGACAACCACACAATACTGGGAATCATGGCCTAGCCAAGTTGGGGGGACACAAGTCAATCCATAACAACTATTTTACTTCTTTTGGTGGTTACTCTAGAAATTTTATAATAACATACTCTAAAGTTATTGAAGAGGAGAGGAAAAATACTGATTAACAAAGGAACCTTTGAACACTTGAATTTCCATCACCTTCTTCTGTATTTATAATGGTATATTTTAATTTTATTTTTAACTCCAACAGATGATATTATAATTATTGTCATCATCATCATCATTTTGTATAGCTGTAGTTTGCTTAGATTTAACTACACGTTTCTCCGTGTTTTGCTGTTTGTTTTTTTATTTTGGTTTCCTCATCTCAGACCTTTATATTGCATCATTTACAGTCTATGTAAATTTCATCCTTTAGGTGTGTCTTTACTGAGGATCTGAATGGGGCAAATTCGCACACTCTTATTTGTCAGGATGTGTCTTTATTTTACTATTATTCCTGAAAGATATTTTTCACTGTATAAAATTTTAGGTTGCTAGTTTTCTCTTTGTACATTGAGGATGTCAGCCTAGTATATTTAAGATTCTGTATTATTGATGATGAAATGTCAGCTATTCTTTAATTGTTTCTCCTTTGAATATGTTTTTCTTTTTCTGATTTTAAGGCTTCCTTTTGTCTTTGATGTTCTGCATTTTAACTGTGTTGCATCTATATGTAAATTTCTTTTTGCATGTTCTACTTAGTATTTGTTGGCTTCTTGCATCTTTGGATTGGTGTTCTTCATCAATTTCGGAACATTCTCTGTTTGAATTTGATTCAGATATTGCCTGTTTTCCATTCTCCTTCTCCGCACCTGTTGGAACAAAGATTAGATATTTCTTAGATATTCTTTCTTTCTTCTCCATGACTCTTATTTTCCTTCTCTTTGCTGTTTCTGCTGCATTCCAGATAATTCATTATATTTATCTTCCAGTTTCCTTTTTTCTCTGAATTTCATCTTGAATGTTGTTATGTCTGATTACTGAGATTTTAAATTTTGATTAATGTGTTTTTATTTCTAGAAATTTTTTATATGGCTTTCTATTTATAAAGAATTTCAAAATAATGAAATATAAGAATAGTACTGATAACACAAGTATACCATTTATCCAGATTCACCCCTTGTCTTTTTACTCCACTTGCTTTATAGTTTGCTCTTTTCCTCTTATTTATTTTTCCTGAATATTGAGGTTAAATTACGTATCTATCATGACCTTTTCCTCTAAGTAATTCCATTTGTATTTCTTTTTTTTTTTTTTTTTTTTTTTATAAATCAGGGCATGATTTATTGTTTTGTTGATTGTTTAGATTTAAGAAAGTGATGGAGAAAATATTAATAATGCAGATTATAGTTAAAAATGTTTGTGTTTTTAGCCATTACATTGTCAATAGCACAAAACATTCAGGAAATCTTTTCTAATATTCAAAAATTATTATCTTATTCAACAAATAAGTCATTAACATCATTAACAGAGCAAACTGAGATGCAACCTCATTTGTCAAACCAAGGTTGGATTGCAACTAAGTGTTTGCTACAGATATATTCAGCAAAAGTCAACAACAAATATTTTGTGAGAATCAATTGGCTATATAGAATTTACAATAATTATATATTCATGTTTTTAAATTATGTACTATATACCTATTATAGCAGTAAAATTCATAATAAACGTGTCTGTGTGTGTGTTTGAGTTCTTCAACTATCTTTCATGGTACTTGAAGATCTTTGACATATTTATTGTTGTTGTTATTAGGTGCAATTGAGTCAGTTCCGACTCATAGCCACCCTATGTACAACAGAACAAAACACTGTCCAGTCCTGTGCCATCCTCACAATTATTGCTATGCTTGAGCTTACTGTTGCAGCCACTGTGTCAATCCATCTCAAAGAAGGTCTTCCCCTTTTTCGCTGACCCTCTACTTTACCAAGCATGATGTCCTTCTCTAAGGACCGATCCCTCCTGATAACATGTCCAAAGTACAAGAGACATAGTCTCCCATCCTCACTTCTAAGGAGTATTCTGGCTGTACTTTTTCCAAGACAGATTTGTTTGTTCTTTTGGCAGTCCATGGTATATTTAGTATTCTTTGTCACCACCATAATTCAAAGGCATCAATTTTTCTTCCTTATTCGTTGTCCAGCTTTTGCGTGTATATGAGACAATTGAAAACACCATGGCTTGGGTCAGATGCACCTTAGTCCTTAAAGTGATATCTTTGCTTTTAAACACTTTAAAGAGGTCTTTTGCAGCAGATTTGCCCAGTGCGATGAGTCTTCTGATTTCTTGACTGCTCCTTCCTTGGGTGTTGATTGTGGATCCAAGTAAAATGAAGTCCTTGACAACTTAAATCTTTTCTCCGTTTATCATGATGTTGCTTATTGGTTCATTTGTGAGGATTTTTGTTGCCTTTATGTTGAGATGTAATCCATACTGAAGCCTGTGGTTTTTTGTGGGGATATATGCCATTTAAACATGGCTGCACTATTAACAACTGCAGCCCCCACAGGCCTCTATGCTGTATACGACATGCTGGAGACTTGCCAGAGATAAAAAAGAGATTAGGCACGACTTGTTTTCCCAAACCTATTGTCCTGTTACTGAT
>NW_004444013.1:6156118-6184081 GCF_000243295.1 Trichechus manatus latirostris
AATAGGAATATTCTCTTCATAAACTCAGTATAAATTTCAACTTCAGTAAATATAACACTGATAAAATGCTTTTATTTAATCTACTATCTGTATTCCAGTTTTGCCAGTTAACCTAATGATACGCTTTATAACATTTTAACCCCTCAGTAGAACACCCTTACTCTAGAGTCAGGGATTACATTCATTGTCATGTCTCTTTAACTTCCTTTAATCTGGAACATTTCTATAGCCTTTCCTTCTCTTCTGCGACATTGACATTGCTGAAGAATACAGTGTTTTCTTCCCCACACAGTCTTTTGCTGAAATCAGATGTTCCTCATTTTGGGTTTGTCTGATGCTTCCTCATGATTATATTGAGGTTATGCATTCTTGGACAAAATATACGTAAGTGACATTTCTTTCTCAGGTATCGCATCTGGAGGCACGCAGTGTCCATCTGCCTTAGTGGTGCTGTTTTGATTACCCAGTCAAGCTAATGTCCAGTTTCTCCACTGTGTAATTAATGTTTTTTCACCCTTCGAACTAGTAAGCAGTCTCCAGGGAGATACTGTAAGACCATGCAGATAGCTTGCTTGTCATCACAACTTCCCCCATGTTTAGCATTCTTGCCTGATCCAGTCTTCACCATGATGGTTATAAATGATTATTTTTCTAATTCCAGCACTCCTTCCACATTTGTAGTCTTCAGCATTATACTATAAGCAAAAGTCCTGCCTTTCCCTCATTCATTCATTCAATCAATATGAATTTATGAATTCCTATTTTTTCCAGTTTAATTCATTACTGTTCTTAATTTCGTGGTGCTCATATTGCCTCAGATTTGGCCAGTAGTCGTCCCATTTAAACTGGCTCTCGTGGCTGTGTGACATACTCCTATCACTGTTTTGAAAACTTTCTTATTTTTTGGCATAACAAGATGTTCATTTTGTGTCTGTGCTTCCTCAGTCCTGGAATCAGTCATAAAAATTCTGTTTTGTTTTTTCAAAACTGTTGATTCTTTAAGATGATGCCAATGGTGATGGTGGAGATGATGATAATGCTTTTGCTGCTACTGCTTTTTCTTCTACTCCTTCTCCTTGTTCTTCCTTTTGAAGCATTAAACAAACTTGTTTATATTTTGTGTTTGAAATCCCAATATATGAAGCAGTTGTGTTGATTCTATTATCTATTCATTGTATCTGCTAGCTTTCATTCATGGTGTTGTATTCCTTATTGGTTTGATGATTTTCTTTTTATTGTGAACTGCTTATTTTCCCTAGAATTTTATCTGTAAAATTCTTTGACACCTGGGGTAAAGATGGTTTTTTTCCAGGCTTTTGATTCTTTCATATACCTATGGACCTTTTTATAGTCTCAGTTTGAGTTTTTGTAGACCACTCCTTGCAAATTAAGGCTTTGAACATGTATGAGAATCAGTTTGTCATTATAAATTACTGGAAGAGGTTTTTTTCTCAACAGTAATACCTGAGGTAGGAAATTTTCCTTGGAATTCACTTGAGAGGTAGGGCAGCTTATTTCTATTTTACCTGGCACTGACTGTAGGTCTTTGGGGCCCAACAGTATTGGGAAGTCTCCTGTTACATTTCTTACCTTGAGTGGGCACTGTGATTTGCTCCTGATCACTGAATTTGTGAAAACTTGAAACCAAAGCCTAGAGTTCAGGCTAGTTGGCAAATACTCATAAAGCAAAAGCAAAAAGTGAAAATGTTTGTTTTGCTCTCTTTGCTTCATTTTTGGCCAAATTATTGTTTTCTTTCTAGCCAGCTGATGGATGTAGTTTACAAGGGTATTTTAAAATTCATTTTGTTTAGTTTTTAAATTGTTTTTGGTGGAAAAATCAGTCTTGGTGTCTAGTCTGTCATGGCACACAGCTGGAAGTAGCCATAGCCATGCTTCTGCCAAACACTGGCGGTCTGCAGCCTGGACCAAAATATTGCACTAGAAAAATCAGGCAATCCCAGTCTTTTCCCAATAAAATAAAAAATGTAAACATTAATGTAATTTAAATGATTTCTTTCATTCCAGTTCTTGCTTATTTGCTTTCAAACATAGATAATGGTCATTTCTGTTAGTAAAATTATTCTTTCTTCAGTGGGATTAAGATTTCATTATTCTGTAAAGCTCTACAAATAGCTTCTTGTATTGTAGAGAGCATCATGAATTCCAGGTGCTTTGTAACCTTATCAAATTTGAGAACTGCTGAAGCAACCAAATTTAATCACTTTATGTTCTTCCTAAGCACCTAGTACTTTCCTGCTTCTCTGTCTTTGCTCACAGTGCTTCTGCTATTCCATGTACCTTCCATTTGTACATGTGCCATTGTCCCCATTCCTTTTTTGCTAAATGCTTCCAAGGTTACTGTTTCAATATCCTTTATCCTCCGTTAAGTTGTGTGAGCTCCATTACTAGACTGTAAGCTCCTTAAGATCAAGTTTCACAAATGTTATCTTCATTATCTCTTATGCAGCAGAGTAGCAACATAGTGGGATAATTGTATTTTTGCCTACTGGGCTATCTCTTCATGCACGTGCTTTAAATTCAGTTTAACTGGGTTTTGGTGTTTCAGTTGAAGGGGTCTTGGCCCTTTCCATCTTGGCACAGCGTAAAAATCCTCATCAAATTTCTTGGGTCTAACTCAGAAGGAAGAGTGGCTGAGTAGGAGTCATTGGGACCTGATTCCCTCCACCTGCCTCTCAACTCCAGCTATTAAATACACTGGGTGTCCTGGACCACTAAACCACCTTCTGGCCTTTGAGAAACAAATTGTGGGAAACTAACAATAAAAAAAGTAATGACAAAACAAATTATCTTTTCCTTTTCTACTTCTCTTCCTGTGGTACTCCTTTTGACATTTGCCTTCCAAGCCCTTCAAATAAGCTGAGCGCCTGCATTCCTTTGGGCAGCAAGGCTTTTTCTCATGTGTATTTTATAACTTGGGCTGATGTGCAAAGAACTTTTCTTTCCACAGGTGGTTTCATGGTACTATCCCTTAGAAAGCTGACAGTGTGTAATTTAACCTCTTCCTCTTTATTGTTTTATTAGCTTTGGTTTTGGGGGTTTTATTCTTCATTTTAACAGGCTCACAGAAGAGATAGGACTTTCGTACAGCTGGTTTGATTATTTTTTTTTTACATACTAAATCGTGTTTACCAAAACTTCCACTCACTTTGTGTTCTCAAAACGAAAAATGTGAACATAAACCATTTTCCAAGCTTTTTAAGATTTTAAGTCTCTGTATTAAAAAAGATGCCCTAATTTTTTCATTATTAGATGATGGTTTTATGTGGAGAGAGCCAGCCTGTAACTTTTCCCCGTGTTTAACAGCGTAAGTGCACAGAGCCAGAGACTGAAATTTTACCGTCCCCTGAATACTAGGGCTGCTTTGTTATGGCGTTTCCATTTGTGGCATAATGAATGTGTGGGACGCTAATGTGTGGTCTCTAGGTGTTCTCCTACTGCACAGAGCACTGATAATGAGCTGTGCATCATCGGGTGCGAGTCCCTGAAGATGAATTCCGATTACCTTTGTGGTGCGTTCCTGCTCTGCTCCCTTCCTCCTTGATGTTGCTGTAAAAAACATTTGGATTTTGATGAGAGTATTGTGTATGACTTTTAATTAGATCTGCAGTGCGTTGGGTTAATAAACTAGAGCTCTCTCTTCTTCTGCTTCCTCTGAAGGGATGTGCATGGATGTTGCATGGTGAGCTCTGGGCAGAAGGGAGGGTTGTACCGGTAGCTTGATGCTGCTCCACCCTCCAGGCCCAGTCGTGATGGGCCAGGTTTGTAGGACTGAGGGATGATTTCCTCCCATTGTCCATTGTCCATAAATGGCTTCCAAGCTGCCAAGGACCTGTCAAACTGTTGTGTCTGCTCTGTATAGGGAGCCAGTCTCAGGATGAAATAGAAGAGTGATTTATCAGGACTACTTCAGGGTCCCGGGGCTTGATACTACACCTGTTGGCATTCAGAAAGCAGATCACCTTGGTTGACCATACCTTTGTACATACCGAGATCCTTGGGCTGGGATTTTCAGGGAAAACTTGGCTTTTGCTTATTCCCTTTCTGCCTCCTGCTCTCATTTTGTCCCAGTTGGGTCTGTTTTTCCCCTTTTCTGTGTGTTAGCCATGCTTTCCCTATCACAGCTTCCAGATCCAGCATGGATAGAGGTAGGAAGTACTTTAGCACCTTTACCTCACCCTGACTCTAATCTGGTGGAGAGCTAAAGGAAAGAGATTTGCCTTCCGGTGAGGTCAATCCACACGTGGTCCCTGAGTTTTATTTGTTCAGTGAATCACAGCAAGTCTTATGTGTACCCCACCATGATGGGTGGTCTTCTCCCTACCTTGTAAGGAAAGTAGATGTCTTCCATCCTCTGCTTTGGTCCCTATTATTTTCCAGTGACCTTTCTCGACCTGTCTTCCTTTGAGCCCTGCCCTACCACACCCCAGCCCTACAATCGGGGCCCTGCTCCCTATGTGTGAATCTTCCACATTCATGCTGCATTTCCAATTAATCTTATTGCTCTATATTCCTTGTTGCAGTTTTCTACCTTCTTTGATGGCCACTCATCTCTTGCCCTTAATTACGACTCATTTTAGAGATCATTCTTTTCCCTAGGCATGAGCCTTACATGGTGGGCTAAACCTTTCTCCCTGCTATATTTATGTAGATGGGCCTTCGTTCTGCCTGCCTGTCCAATTTGTTTTGAGTACACCACTGTTCCTCATGAATGAATCCAAATATCTGGCATCATTTTCTCCTATCCTCATCAGAGTGAGAGGGTAGGAATTGAGGTGGGCTGAAAACACAGAATGGGGGCAGAGGTTTCCCACTCATCCTCCCTGGGGGATACTTCATTGGCATAGGTAGGCTCTGGTCCAACTTCTAGCCAACACGCGCATGGACAGTGTGGCACAGTTGTTGCTTTGCATCTTGTGTGTGACTGCTGCCCCGTTTTTGTTTAGCAAGCTGCTCTGCCAGTTTACTATGCGTGTTGTTACATATTCTGCTCTAATTTGACTGCCATTTTGCTTCAGCGAGACGATGATTATTTATGGCAGGGCTGTAATGTGTTGTCAGCACGGGTTACTCGCTACTTATTGGCAATGGCCTAACATTGCCTGAGACACAGTGTCACTGTGAAACGGTTTGACAATGTTGCGACTGTGGTTATGTTGAGCAGTAACAAGTGTAGAGGTCGAGAAAGGGCATCTAAGAGGAACTGTGTTCATAGGGGAGAGATGGAGAAGGAATGCTAAGTAGGACAGTAGAAATGTCATCAAAGAGCTGCATTTTCACACCATTTTCATAATTTGGTTTGTTTTCTGTGAACAGTGTTGATTCAACTGCTACTAGGGAATAGAAACACATTTCTGAATTAGAAATGAATTTCACTGAGCATGACCCTGGCTTTCATTTTCACTTTCAGAAAGTTCTGAAGTCTGCTGGGAAAGCGCTCGATTCTTGTGCATGTGTGACGCAGGGAGGTCACTGGGCCACCTTCACAAGGAATCATTTTTGGAGCATTTATCTCATGAGTAACCCACTATGCTGATGGACCAGGTGAAGAGTTATTTTGCCTGTAGCTGACCTTAAATCTTGTGGGAATGCTGTGAAAATGGCATTTGTGTTTTTGGCCCTGGGAAACTCTCAGGACCTACTCAAGCATGAAAATACACATATATATGATTATAGTAGACAAGATAAACTTCTTAAGTGACTAGAAACCCTGGTAGATTCCAGGACAGAGTGACCCTAACAAGCTTGGTGAAGTTTTCAGGTCTGTTGAATACATTTGATATTGGTTGCTGGTTCTTCTCCCAGGAGTCTGTGAAGCTGGCACTCTGGTTTGGCCGGGTGGCCCTTTTCCCTCACCGTCACCCTCCATGTAGCCATGGGGCCTCTGGAGTCCAGGGGGCTCAGCTGTCTCATCTACTGGGCGTTACCCACAGGAACTCTCTTGATCTATGGCTCCTTTCTTCTATAATCTTTCAAGCACTATGGAAAAATATTTAAACTCTTGGTAAAGACAGTTTCTAGGTATGGGCGTCTTTCAGAGAACAAGGGAGGCAGGATTTACATTCTGTTCATGAAGGAGAGAAACTGGAGTCATTTCAAGCTTTGCCTGCACCCTGCAGTTGCCAAGAAGGCCTTCTTCAGCTACCAGCTGCCTTTCTTCTTGAGAGATGTGCCTTCTAGAATGCTCTTGACCCTCTCCTTTCATTTCATGCACAAGTCCAGAGCCTTGGCAATAGCAGGGTTTGTTTTAAAAAGGAGGGAGAGGGCTGTTCAGTTCTTAAGCTTGATCATCGAGTGCAATTGAATTGGCAGTCAGTGAGCGACATCAGTCACATAGCTCATTGCTGTGTCCAGGACCTGGCATGCCCATTGAGGAGGAACTGTGTACATTCTGTCCTCATCGAACTTCAGCTCTTCCCCCACTGGTGGTCTTGCCAGATTCCTTGCCTGTTGATGCTCATGTAAATCCTTTGACAGAATAATCGTTCAAACCTGATGCCAGTTACCCTAGCAGATGCCTTCTTATTGTTGACCACTTCCTACCAGGAATGAGCTCAACAGAATAGTGCCTGCTAAGAGCTTTTCTAGGACTTTCTGCTAGTGTTAAGTGTTGACATTATTACAGTTTGAATCACATCATTTGGAGCTCTGCTTTTGCTCGGATCTTGCAAAGCTGTTGACTCATTTGTATCTTTCCCCACGTTATTGGGGAAAATAGGTACCAACTCGTGTGAGTGAAGTTCACTTAGTTTACTTATCTTTTGACTGTGGATATGTGGACAAGGAGAAAGTCCAAGATCATAGTTAAATTGCAGTTAGAACTCTGGAATCAAAAGATATTTGTTCTAGTTTGGTATTTTCTTGTAAAGTTAAACATATATTTACCGTACAAACTGGCAATTTCCACTCCTAGGTGTTTACTGAAGAGAAGTGAAAACATACGCCCACGTGAAGACTTGGACACTAATGTTCGTAGGAGCTTTTTTCATAATAGCCAAAAACTGGAAGCAGCCAATGTCCGTCAGTAGATGAATAGATATACAAATTATAGCATATCCATACAAACCTTTGATATTCACAACAACATGGATGAATCTCAGAAACATTGTGCTGAATGAAAAAAAGTCAGACACAAAAAAATAATGTAGTCTGTGATTCCTTTTATATGAAATTCTGGAATAGGCAAAACTAATCTATAGTGACAGAAAGTAGGTCAGTTTTACTTGGGACTAGGGATGGAGACATTGACTACAAAGGGGCTCAAGGAAAGTTTTTGGATTATGGAAATGCTCTGTCTCTTGATTGTTGTGGTGATTACATTAAAAAAGTTAAAAAGTCCAAACCTGTTGCTGTTGAGTTGGTTCTAACTCACAGTGACTCCATGTGTTACAGAGTAGAACTGCTCCAAGGGTTTTGTTGGCTGTAATCTTTATGGAAGCAAATTGCCAGACCTTTCTTCCATGGTGCCACTGAGTGGGTTCGAACCAGTAACCTTTCAATTAGAGTCGAGCGCCTAACTGTTTGTGCCACCGAGGGACCTTACATATATGTATATTGGTGTACATATGTGTCAAAACTCATCAAACTTTACACCTATATGTAATATACATACAACAAAATGGGTGTATTTTGTTGGGTGTATATTATACCTCAAGTATCATAAAGTTGATTTTTTAAAACAAGATGTTTGTTCTCATCCTACTTCTGCTATATAAATAGGAGCTAGAGAAAAGATTGTATGTTCCTTCTCTGTACTCTTGTGTGTATATCCTCACCAATATATTTATGTCACCATATTGTAATCTTTGATTTAAATATCAGTTCCCCCAGTGGACTCAACAGGATCCAAATTAATGGACCCAGTAAAATGCTGGATCCAACTTGGTCCTTCTTTCTGCTCCTTATTGTTATCATTACTACTAACAAAAACCTTTTAATAGGTGAATATCAGATTCAGAGAATACTTCATGGGAACTTGGTAGGAAATCAGCATCCTTTTGCTCATGAATGGTTGTGACTTCCATTTTGTTCTCTAAATAATGTTTGATAGGATTCATATCTTTTTATTGTCTGTCTGGCTGGTAGTTTCTTCTATTACCATTTTGGTTTTTACATCTTTTTCCAATAAAAGACAAAATTTTATTTTCATAATTTGGTACTAGTAGAAGTTCAACAGGCATAGTTGAAAGCATGTAAGACAGCACATTTGATTAAAAACATATATAACTGATACCTTTAAAAACTTATTTTATTTAATAATATACACTCTTTGAAAAGCAGGTGTTAGAATTCTTGGTTAATGTTTTTAATAATAAATGTCTTATTTGTTGGTCTAAAATATGTACTATGTGTTTCTTTTAAAGATCTAAGTTTTAGCTGATAATGTGTAATGGAGTTTCTTGTTTCTTCCTCATGTAGCCTTGATTGAAGTATGGCTGTATCTTCAACAAGTTATCAAGTACATAGAAACTAATTTTTTGATGTGTATATTTTATGAATGGTAGCAATAAAATTTATAACTATCATATCTGAAATCTCTTTGTAAGATACCAATTTCAAAAAGAAAAAAAATTTTGATGAGTGATCGGTTGAATGAAAACCAAACGTTTTCATACTGCAGTGCACATGAAGATGATTCTGAGCAGGCCCCTCCTTACTAACTGGCCACAGCAGAGTTAGGCCTTACATGTATAATGAGGGCAGTTCTGGGTCACTGAGGGCTGGATACGGAGCCCCTGGATGCCACTGTGATATTTATTTTTGTGGATGTGAGATATAATCATAGGCCATTAATGATATGCATCAAGTTGGGAAACTTTCAAAGAAGTTAATTTGATATGTATGTGTGTGTGCACACACACACACACACACGAACCCTAGTGGCGCAGTGGTTAAGAGCTCAGCTACTAACCTTAAGGTCGGCAGTTCAAATCCACCAGCCACTCCTTGGAAACCCTAATGGGGCAGATCTGCTTTGTCCTGTAGGGTCACTATGAGTCAGAATTGACTCAATGGCAACAGGCGTGTGTGTATATATATATATAGCAGTAAATATTATTAGTATAATTTTAGCCCTTTATGTTTACATAAATATTTTCTCTCTGAAAATATATTTAATAAAAATGGAAGGATTTTCGTATGATACACTCAACCATATTGTTCCAAAACTCTTTAGCAGTGACAATCACCTAAAATGGTTGCCCATCAGTTAGAAGTTAACAACTGAGTATTTAGGAGCAAATAGCGGCCTGGAGTTCTTCTCATCTAACCCGTGCTTTATATAAGGGTATCCATTATAACATCCTTGGGTCAGTGCAGTACACGTTCTGTTAAGTTTTATCTCTAATGAATATTTATATTACATAAGTGGGAAAATCGGTGGGTTCCCTTGTTAGAAACATGATATTGGTATTTTAAATAAGGTCAGGATTTTTATCCTCTAGAGAAAACTTCACATCTGATTAAATAGTTTGCATAAACTTAATCTTTTTCTGCTAGATGCATTATAATCTCAGATATTATTCACGTAGCTATTCCTCTGTGAACCATAAAATGTTCATTTCTTCAAAATGAATATGAAGCTGAAAGCATTAGTGGTCTTAAGAACATAAAAACCTTATTGCTTTGTGCTTAACATTTTTCAAGTAACTTTGGAAAGCCAAAACAAATTTTGCATTTAGATTAATAGAAGACGTTTTCCATTTGAAGGAACTGGCAAAGGAGCAACAATAACAAAAATCCCCAAGGTTAAAAATGTAGTGCTTTTTATTCTTACCAGAACTGTGTTAGCAGAACAATCATTTCTCAGCATGGAAAGGTATCATAATTGGTCTATACAGTGGCAATACAGAAAACGAGTATGCTTCAGAGAAAGCTAATACGACTCTACTTAATAGTTTCCTTCAAGAGCCTAAATTTGAATGTATATTCCACTCAGCTTGAGGCAGACAATTTGTTCCTGTAAGTTCTAGTGGAAGTTACCAGGGGGTCATGCAATTTATTTTTGTTCTTGAAGTTTTCAAAACTGTGTAGAACTAAAGGCACATTCCCTTGCATTGTTCCACCAGTAGTTTGATCCAGCTGGCAATGCAGCTTTCTCTTCTGCCCATTTCTGTTATGTTGGAAGGGTAGAGACATTCATAAAATACTGTGACAAAAAAAATTCTTCCTAGAGATGTTTGCTGTTTATGTTTGAACCTTTGGTCCACTTGTGAAGGTTTACATTCTTTAGCAAGCTAGTGGCCAAGAGGGATTTGTTTTTAGTTGTGGGTGTTTTCTTAAGATTACCATTCACTAAGATTACCTAGTTTTCCAATCTGTTTCTTTATACTAAAGTTTCTGGCTATGGAACTAATTTCAAAGTCCAACCATTGAAGAGAAGGGTCTATACTCAGAGTATGGTGAGCAGTGTGAGAGAACTTTGTTTTTCCCTTGAAGAATTGGCGGTTTGTGGGGACCGTGTTTAGATATTAGAGAATGGAGATACAGAAATGGATCAAGTGTCAGAAGGAACAACATGGGTCTCTGCATTGTAAATATCAGAACAGGCAGGAGGGAAAAACAGAAAGAAAAAAACTTGTAGAAAAGATACAGTTTCTGTTAACTTTGATCCCACATTTTTAAAAAGTGGCAATTAAGTTGACATCCAAGTTATCTTAATACTCAGAGAAGATTTGGCCTCTGGAATCATACCAAACGTTACAGTTCATGGTAATCCCACGTAGTTTAACTCATGTTCCCTGAATTTATTTTACTCATTTGGAGAATTATCATGTTCTGTTTTTTAGTAGCATTTATTGCTTTTATTTGAAAATAGTAGTGGCTTCCAGTTTTTATTCCTAAAAGCTCAAGAATTGAAAATAATTCTATAATCAGCCTTACTGCTAATTTTTATATTCAAAACAGTAAGAAAAATGGGGAGACTAGGGTATGTGGTACTGCAGAAAAAAGACCTGATGATTTGCTTCTATAAAGATTATAGCCAAGAAAACCCTATGGAGCAATTCTATTCTGTAACACGTGGGGTTGCCATGAGTCAGAATTTACTTGATGGCAGTGGGTATGGTATGGTAAGATATGTGACAGGTTTACTTACAGATAGCCACAGCTGTCAAATCGTAGTTGTGAGGGTACTCATATTGTAAACCTAGTATCTATATGAGAGCCACTATTTGTGGCTAGTTTCATGTGAATTATTATGCACACTTTGTCTTTTTTTTTTTTTTTAAAATAATAAGCTAGTGTATTTTCCTAAGTGGGTATTTAGTTAAAAAAAAAAAAGAAAAGAGTAGAATAGTAAGGAATTAGGAATAGAACAGAAAAATAATCACCAAGAAAATAAAAATGTTATCTCTGCTTCAGCCTCTTGTTTTCCTAAACTTTTTAGATCAATTCTTGGTAATAAGAAGCCAAACGGGATGTCACTGTTGTTTGTTTGTTTCATTAATTCTCTGCAACCTGTAGTAGGACTGCTAATGAGGAGAATTCTCTTAGGGGGTGAAGGAGAGGAATAAGACAGGGGCCCATAGCAGGAATATTAATACCTGAATGGTTGGGATATTGAATACTGACTGAGACCAAAATTGTATTTTAGTTTTATTTATGCCTGACAACTAATCAGCCACTTGAGAAGTCTAGTTTTCTTAAATGTGGTACATTTAGGAAAAACTGTCATCAAAGACCATTCAAAATTATTATGACAATTAGGTCTAACTTCAGAAGTAAGCAGAATAAATGAATTTCTTTCTCAGTAAGGTCCAAGTCAGCTAAGGCTGCTGTGTAAGGTATACAGTTTGTGACTGCTATGTGATTGGTGTCCTCTGGGGTTATGCCGTATACAACCTGCAAAACTGTATGAGGCAACCCAACAATTCTACTCCTAGGTTCAAGAGAATTGAAAGCATATACTTACACAAAAGCTTATGCATGAGTGTTCATTGCAGCCTTACTCACAGTGCCATCAGTGAAAGTAACCCAGATGTACATCAGCTGATGAATGGATAAACAAAAGGTGGTATATCCACACAATGGAATATTAGCCATAAAAAAGGAATGAAGTTCTGATACATGCTATGACATGGATGTACCTTGAAAACATGCCAAGTGAAAGAAGCTAGATACAAAGGGCCCCATATTGTATGATTTCATTTATATAAGATGTCCAGAAGGGGCAAATCCATAAAGACAGAAATTAGACGAGTGGTTGCCAGGGACTAGGAGGGAAGGGGGTGGGGAGTGCCTAAGGTACAGGGTTTATTTTTGAGTGATGAAAATGTTTTGGAACCAGACTGTGGTGATGGTTATACAGCATTGTGAATATACTTACAGTCACTGTGTTGTACACTTTGTAATGATTAAAATGGTGAACTTTATGTGATATGAATTTTATCTTAGTTTTTAAAATTGGTCCAAGAAAATATTTTTAAAAATTAATTCAGTGGGCATTAAATTAGCTGCGGAGCACCACAAGGGAACTTTCTGGGGTGATGGAAATGTAAGACTAGATTGTAGCCATGGTTGCACAACTGTATAAATTTTCTAGAAGCCATCAAACCGCACACTTAAAATGGATGAATTTATGGTACACAAATTATACCTCAAGAAAGCTGCTTAAGAAACAGGCAGTGCTGGAATCAGTGCCGTTTTCTGGATTTCAGAAATATCAAAGGAGAGCTCTCCAAATGTGAATTTACAGTAAATAACTTTTGGTGTATTATTGATTTATCTATTTTTGTTTTTAGGTTGAATTAGTTGTCTGATATACAAAACCACATCAGCACTTGCATATTGAGTTACCCGCTGTGGGACCCAGTCCATTTGCCATTTGCAGATGGCCTGGCAGTCTTAAAATGGCACGTCTTCACTCTGAATTGTATTGCTGGTGACACCTCAATAAGTGAAATACTTTCTTCTGTGAGCTCAGCCGCCTCAGTGGTAATATTTGCAAATCAAATTGTATCTTCTTGTGCTACGTTGTCCTCAAAATCTTCAGATTGATTTGGTTACCGATATCCATATACAACTTCAGTTCTCTTTTAGTTTAAATATCTGTATGCTGCAGCAAATTGCATCATGAAATCCTCTCTCAATTATTGCGGTTTAGTGCATGGAAATGGCATTTCCTCATTACCAGTCAAAGATAAACTCTAAATGTTGTGATTTTTTTTTTTTTCCTGAAGCATGGAATAATATATTCCAAAAGTCTTTTCTCTATAGCATTATTCCTCTGAGCTGTTTTTTTCTGAATGCTGACACCAGATGCTGTCTGCATGGACATTAGGCCCGGGGCAATCTTGTCTTTTCCCCAGGACGGGAGATTACAGGAAGCAGTGCTACTCTGGCTGCAGCTTCACATTGTGCTGACTTGGTAATAGGACATGAGTGGGCTTTGGAATGCCTTTTTCCTTGAGCTGGGCTGAGAGAGCGACAGAGGCAGACAGTTCTATGGCCTGAATTTCGTTAGCCGTGTGGCAATGAGAGAGATAAGTAGATGTGACAGTTAGGAATGATCCTCTGTCAATGCACTTACGCGTCAGCCTCAGATAAACTGACAGTGCTGTCGAGCGCCAGCTATGGAGAGCTGAGACCTCTGATGAACCTTCTAATATGGTAAATGGGAGTCTTAATTCTTCATTAACTGGAAAAAGGAGATTTGGCCATGTAATTTTCTCCTTGCTGCCTGTTTTAAAGATTCCAATAACCCAGCATTTACAGTTGACTAGGCAGGGATTGCTTTTCCCCCCTACACTTGCAACATGCAGACTGTGAAATCTGAGGAAACGCCGCTTAAACCAGACTTACTGCCTTGGTTATCTTTAATGACTTTGAAATGTATGGGCCTCATTATGGAACAGTGCAGTTATCAATTCCTCTAATTAGGTGATGTGCTCCCATAAGAAATTTGACATTAAAGCACAAAAGTGAACTAGTTAGAGGCATCCATTGCTGGCAACCTCAGTATCAGTGGTAAATTTAAGACATTGTGTTTCATTATCAACTCTCTTGCACCCCACCTATGACTCATTGAAGACTAGAGCATGCGGCCTTTTTTCTTTATCCTTAAGGCTGTGATCCTTATATAGCATCCCCAATACTTTTTATGACATTAGAGTGCTTCTTGATAGTAAACTATGTTCTCTGCCTTGCAGTAGATTGACTGGGAGCCTAGGGAAGGGAGGAGGTGAGTAGTTTCTATTTAAATGCTCTAAGGATCAACACATCTCTCTGTCTCGGGATTTAACCCATGGCTGGCACTCTTTCTTATAGAGCCACAATAGCTTGTTAGATTATTCCGGTAAACTTCTTCCTATAAGTAGCTTAGCCTAGCACAGACATTTTTATTTTTATTTTTTTAGATAGGGACGTGTGTGTTTACTAAATAGTGACGCTATTTCAATCATACATGTTCCAATTGGATTTTTAGAGAAGGGAGATAAGGCTTCAGGTTTTAGGCCACAGTGAAGGGATATTAGGCCTCTTTCCCCTTTCTTGCCTCAGTTAACTATCTGTACAAAGAAAATAATTGTAATCTCCCCTTTGGGAAAATGATATAGTTTAATTAGTGTTTTCTAATAACTTGCCAATCATAGAGAAAAGTTATAAAAGAAGAATAAGCAATTACCTTTGGGGTTAGCTTATTATTGTTATTATTATTATCATCATTATTACTATATGTGACTAGTTATTCCTTTACATTGGCTACTTGAAGATGTGTTTCAGCTTTTATGAAGTA
The DNA here is from genome assembly GCF_000243295.1 of Trichechus manatus latirostris. Classification (NCBI taxonomy): domain Eukaryota; kingdom Metazoa; phylum Chordata; class Mammalia; order Sirenia; family Trichechidae; genus Trichechus; species Trichechus manatus. The sequence goes on from NW_004444013.1 coordinate 6,170,868, forward strand.
AAATTTAGCTTTAAAGTGAAACTGTCCGGTAGGAAAGGGTGTATTGCATATAAAAACATGGAACAGTAATTTAAAAGAAGTACTTAGGCCTGTTAATAACCAGGAGTGTTACCTTTGTCACCTGCAAGATGACCCACTCTCAACCAGCAATTCAGAATAAAAACCTTAATCAGCTCCCCTCCAGTGGTCAGTGAGAAAGCTGTGCATTTATGTAAGAGCTTGAGTCTGTGTAACTTTCCTCAATCGTAGTAAGTCATTCTGAGCCAATTCTTATCTTTAACCCAGAGTGACTTTGAATCTCTCTAACATCTTGACACGTGCCTGCAGCAGCAGCGACCTCTAGGCCCTGCCTGATGCTCAGGTTTTTATAAACCCTCTCCTTCTTACAGTGGGTAGGCGCCTCTTGGCGCCCCACTCCTCACCCAGGCTCGGGGTCAGTCCTGCCCTTTGCCGTGGCACCTTGCTGCAGGCCTGGCCCTTTCCTGGTACCCTTGTTCTCTTGGCTGGGTTTCCCAGAATCTGAGTAGCCTCCTTGACCAATCCATGATGTCTTGCTTGGGGCCTCCCTTTGAAGAGGGGAGATCAGATCTTGCCACTGGCAGGTAACAGGAGGATCTGTTGGCTCCTGGTGGAATTCTTTGAGAGAACCTGAAGCTCCATGACCTTGGTTGAAATTCCAGTTCTGCCACCTGCTATCTGAATGACCTAAAGCAAGTTACTTAACTTGTCTGTGCCTAAGTGTCTCATTTATGAAACAGAGGTGACAGCACCCATCTCATCAGGCTGTTAGAGAAGATTACATGAGTGAATACACGTAAAGCACTTAGAACAGCGCAGGCTGCATAGTGAGCACTTAATAAATGTTCATTTTTGCTGTGTTTGCTTCTGTTGCTACGGTTATTATTTTTCTTTCTTACCTCACTCATAACCCACAATAGCAAACCAAACCCTTGGGCTTTTGATGGATTTTAGTGTTTGAGCCCTGCTGTTTGCTGTAGAAGGAGCCTGGTGGTGCAATTGTTAAAGTGCTTGGCTGTTCATCAAAAGGTCAGCGATTAGAGAAGAACTAGATGGTGCCCGGCTACCACCAATGACTGCCCTGACCGGGAACACAGCAGAGAGTCCCTGACACAGCAGGAAAAATGTGGGGTGCAGAACTCAAATTGTAGTAAAAAGACCAGACTTAATGGTTTGACTGAGACTGGAGGGACCCTGGAAGACACGGCCCCCCGGACTCTCTGTTAGCCCAAAACTAAAACCATGCCTGAGGCCAACGCTTCAGACAAAGATTAGACTGGACTGTGGGACATAAAATGATACTCGTGAAGAGTGTGCTTCTTAGCTCACATAGATACATGAGATTAAATGGGCAGCTCCTGTCCAGAGGCGAGATGAGAAGGCAGAGAGGGTCAGGAGCTGGTTGAATGGGTAGAAAGGAGGAGTGTGCTGTTACAGTATAGGGAGAGCAACTAGGGTCACCTAACAATGTGTGTATAAATTTTGGTATGAGTAACTTGAATTATAAGCTTTCAGTTAAAGCACAATAAAAAATTAAAATTAAAAAAAAAAGGTCGGCAATTAGAACCCACCAGGCACTCTGCAGGAGAAAGATATGGCAGTCTGCTTCCATAAAGATTTACAGCCTTGGAAACCCTGTGGGGTCACTATGAGTTGACTGTGAATCGGAATCGACTTGACGGTAGCGGGCTTGATTTTGGGTAGTTGCTGTAGTTTCCTTTTTACTCATGTACAGTAGTATGTGAAATTCCAAATCAAAGTTGAATTGATCGCTGTGATACAAAAGAGCTCTAGAATACGTCAGCATGTCTTTTCTCTTTTTATCTCCTCTACCTAACTGTCCTGTCTAGTCTGAGGGAATGTCTTCTTTAAGGTAAGCCATTCATTGTTAATTTAACAAATATGAATTAAGTGTCTACTGTGCTATGGTCATTCGGTTGGTGCTAAGGATAGAAAGATGAATAGGGCAGGTCCCTGCTCTAAGTAGCAAAAAAAACCAGGGTTATTAAATACTTCACAAAGAGCATGGTATTGGGTTAGGGTTTTGAATGTTGAGTAGGAGTTCACCAGATGAGCAGGATTGAGAACCTTCAGGGCAGAGGCAGCAGCAGGTGATTACGGTAGTATGGTGGTACATGCACAGGTTGAGCATTTAGGATTGTGGGTTTATGCTGCAGGAGGAGGGAATGAGACTGGAGCGGGAGGCTGTGAACTGGCGTGAAGGCCCGTGTGTGCTGTGCTAAGGAGTTTGAACTTAACCCTGTAGGCAGCAGGGGGTCTGGGAAAGATTCCCAGTAGGAAAGTGATCTGATCTGATTTCCGAGTGCATTCTGATGGCTCTGTGGAAGGCTGTGTTGGAGAGGGGTTCAAGAATTGAGTCAGGGGACCCATCAAGCAGTGTTTCAAGTACTCGCTATCCCCTCCTGTCTCTCATATTACCAAACAGCGCGAACCCTGATGCGGTGTGCTTCTGAGAGACAGGTTTTTGAGTTGACTTCCCAGCAGTCCCTTGAGTACATTGAGAGGGTGCGTGGAGGGAAGTCATGCAATCCTTATTCTGCCGTCTTCCCATCTTAATCTTTTGAAAAGACAGGAGCAAAGCTCCCAACACTTTGGGCTTGACTGGAGACAGCGGTCCTTGAGCATCTTTCCCCTAAGTGCTGGCAAGTCTGGTGCTTGCAGAGGAGAGGAGATTAGAATAAGAGCCTCGATCAGCAGTGAGGGGACAGGCAGGCCCTCACCTGGGACGGCTCTGCTCTGGAGGCTGTGCCTCTCAGCAGCAGTGCTGGAAGCATCTGATGTCCTTGGTTTCTCTTCTGCAGTGCTTACCCAACAGCAGCTGAGCTTTCGGGGCATTCTGTGTCTTTCCTTCTTTCTTCTCTGTGGCTTAAAGAGATGAGAATTTGCTTTAAAAAAAAAAAAAAAGAAAGGTATCAAGAAAGCTCTATAAAATGGTATTTAAAAAAAAAAAAAAGCCTCACACTTCCCTTCAGAGTGCTTCTCCCTTCAACTGCCATTGTCCCTTTTCACTCCTCCCAAAGTCTTGCAAATTATTTATGTGTATCTTGTAATTGCTTGTAGAAAATCAATAGAATTGCTTGTCCTTATCAGCAATGAGACCTTTCTGCCTCTCTCTCCCTTTTCATCCTCTCTTCATCTGTTGCAAATTGTTATTTCTGAGGGGTATCATTATTGTAATTACTTTAAGGAAATTGATAAGAATACCATGACAATTTCATGCCTCAGAATTATTACACAGGTTTATTTAAAAAAAAAAAAAAAAAAAGTACTAGGAACAGTCAAATTAAATATAATGTCTGTCTACCATGAGCTCATAGTCTAGTGAATGAGACAAAGCACAAAAAAAAAAAAAAAAAGATTACTATACATCAATAGTATTTGTGATTCCTAAATGATTATTCCAGAAATACTAATCAAAACCATCTCCCCCAGAACGGCACTGTAGCTTTAATATCAGCTGCTGTTTCTTTGAATGGGGTTGCCCAGTCTTTCATCAAAGAAACACATCACCCATATCCCTGTCTTTAAAAACAGCAATTATGTGTAAATGGCTCCTGATTTATTTGAGCCAGGGCCACTGGCCAGTATGAGTCACCACAATTTATTGCTAACCGTCACTTTTACATGATAGGTTTGTAACAAATATCTGCTGCATATTGTTAAATTAATCTTCCATTTAAAATTAATGGAGTTAGACTCCCCAGGTTCAATGTAATTTCGTGTTCACGGGCAGGGAGAGATGTGTGCTGCATACAAAATGAGACAAGGCCCAACGCCCTAATCTTTCATCACCTTGAACCTGGAGACTAGGACGCGTCTCAGCACCAACTAATGAGATTGAGCCCACATCTCTCCTGAGGATGCTGGCTCAAAGAGGCTTTTCTGCTCAGAAATAGCAGGCTCCGTCTTATTTTAATAATTCCTCAGATATGACAAGTCTGATGTTATGTATGAAAGAGCAAGGCTTGAAAAAGAGATAAAATGAATTTTATATCATTACTTCAAAACAGAAGCCAAGGGAAGTGTGTTGCAGTTAAATTTTAAAAAAAAGCCAGGAAGCATTTTTGCTGTGAAATACAGTGAGTGTAAAACGAGGAATCATCCTTTCATTTATTTTAATGCACAATCACCTTAGATTTCTCTTCTGTAATTCTTGAAACTATTAATCAAAATAATGTGGATGAAAGCAGGAACTTGTACAATAAACATTGAGATGGAAATATCAGAGGGAACATGTAATTCCTGATAGGGTATGTCATACTGGGCCTCTGAAGTCCTATCATTTTTTTTAGAGGCATCTTTTGAAAATGCATCTTTCTTCTATGTATCATTAACCTACCGGTTAATCTCTTAGAGTTTACAAACGATTAAATCAAATTACACTGGAGTATTGGGCTCTGTGGTTTTTATTTCTTAATCTTTTTTTTACAAATGGGTGACTTTTTTGAATCCAGGAAGGGAAAAGCCTCAGAACAGTCTCAGCTTTCAGACAGAAGCTGCAGTACTTTGGCAAATGGTTGCTGTTGTTCAGTTCTTGGGGAAGATTGAGCCCCATGGACGGTGGGACCCTTTTCATAGGTAAAGAGACAGGACGTATAAAGGGCAGGAAAGGAACCAGGTGAGCTACGTTTCCTGGTTTGTAATCTATGCATTGAATTCTGCCCTCTTTTATTTCTGATGATCTCAGAAAGGAATCCTAAGTATTTGTGCTTTTTGTTTGATTTATAATGCAGCATATGAATGAGTCTAAGACTCTTTTCTTTGTGATTTGTTGTAATTTGGGCCCAAAATAAAATTTCCAAAGAAGTGGGATTAGTATTTTACTACCTAGAGACCCATAGCTTTTATTATTTATTTTTTGCTTCAGATTCTATTCTATAGCTTAGAATTCTATTACTTCCAACTCGGTATATTTCAATGAATATAAAGATAGAGAAAAAAAAAGAAAACTCGAGTGCAAAAGTCAAGAATAATCACTCATAACTTAGTGACACATGAAAGTTTTAAAAGTACATCATTTTTATAAGCTATTTGTAAGGAAAGATGTTTAAAATATTAAAAAAAAAAGTGTTGCTCCTGTCTCTACTTGAATAAAATGTAGAAAATCTTATGGAGATTTTAGAACCTGATAACTGGATAAAAATGATGAAATTATAAGTTGTAAAATAAAGACATGCATGATAGCAGGGGTACCTTCTCCTTGAACCTCAGTTGCTTTGCTTCTTAATGGCCTTTCTTGACATCTTTATGCTGGTGCATTTTCTGCATCAGGCCTCAGTGTGTCTGGTGAGTCCCAAATATCACATCACTTTTCTTGTCTTCCACTCTTAGGCTCCTTTCCTTAAGTTCTTTATATTCTGCCTTCTTTTTTATGCCCTCACCTTCGTCTTTCCTTCCTTCTTTCCCTCCTCTCTTGCCTTCCTTTCCTCCCTTAAGAGGGACTCTTAATTCTTTACTTCAGAGACTTCATTTTTTCGATTTTTCCCCTTTTGTTGTGAGACAGAAGGCAGGTAGATATGCTCAGGCTTTAGGTCCGTGATGGGTCTGTAGCTCTGAATTTAAGAGTCAGAATGGTAGAAGGGGAAGGGACCTCTGATCTAGTCCACCCCCACTGCACAGGGTACCACTGAGGCCTGCAGAGGTGAAGTCTCTCAAAGAACAAACATATGTCCTTTTATTATCTGAGCAAGTCGGGGAGACCAGAGAGGGTGTCTGTCCACACCGACATCTCCAGAGCTAACATTTGGACCTTTCTCCAGTGTCACTCTCAGACTTGCTTCCCTGCTGTTTTCAAATGTTACATCCTTCCTGTTCTCATTTCACTTTCTTGTTTCTAACATTTGAGTACCTGCTATGTGATACTCACTGGAGATAGAAATAACTCAGAGTCTAAAAGGGATTTTACATGAAGTCTTTTTAAGAATATGCATTAAAATGTCAGAAGAATTTCCAGAAAATGTTAATTGTGGAAGCAACAGAATAAGACCATCTCGTATTTATATAAATGCATAAAATGATTGTGGTCTCATTTATTAAACAGTCTTAAAGATTTTTTTCTAAGATGAATTTTTTGACCATCTCATCTGATTTCATAAGCATTTCCTTACTAAAGCCACCTGTAAAATGTAGGCTTCTCAATGGCAGGTACTCGTTGTTCCGTAGGTTGGCCAAAAAATCCCACAAATTATTATGATAAAAGATAGAGTAATGTAAGTGCCATAGAGAAGGATAAATAACAGACTTGAGTTTTCACAGAAAAGATAACTTATAATAGACTGAGGGAGGAGGAACTTTGGCAATTGGCCTTTAAAAGATAGGTAGGATTGCAGCAGGCCAAGATGTGGGGAACAGGATGTGAAACCGATGGCAAGATAAGAGGGCAAAAGGGTGTTCCTGGAAGCGACAGTCATCCATTTATTTTCAGTGTGAAGTACATGTGGGCCTGTAGTGGGAATTAAGGCTGGAGAGGTGTGTTGGGGCCAGTGACTGAGAGCTTGAGGGCCATATTGAGGAGTTTGTATATGTTATATACGGAGTTTGAAGAGCTTCTAGGATGGATGTCTCCAATGGGTAACCTATGAAAGCAAAGCTAGAGTTGTAACTTTGGAGATTACCTCACAGAGAATTAATTGAAGCTTTTGGATGGATGGGATAGTGAAGACAGAGAGTAGGATAGAACCTCTTGATCATTTCTGTGTTAGTGGAAAGAAGGTGATGGTGCAACAGAAGGGCTCTCAGAGAGGTGTGAGAAAAGAGTACGAGTGTTAGAGAAAGGAAGGACTTTCACACAGAATCTTGGTGGGGAAGTGGTCAGAAGTGTTAAATATGTAAAAGTGGAGTTAAGGAGGTTTAGAGGTGAGGGGAAACCGTTTGATTTTGATCTTGACTCATAGTAGCCGGTGGAACTATGTTAGAGTGCTTCAGAAATATGGTAATTAATTCTGATGGGTCCCTTTCACTTTCCCTTTCTGTGCTCTTTGTGATACCATGGTCACCTCATTGATCGAAGCATGAGAAAGTGCTTTATTGAAGATAGTGTAGAGGTAGCTTCTGAGAGAGAGACAAATAGATCCATCCTTACTTTTGTTTCTTAAAGGAGTTGTAAAGGAGGTGGGCAAGGGGGAAAAAGATCTTTGGAAAGAAGACATCTGCAGGACAGATTCTAGACTTCTGTCTTTTTGTTATAGGTCAGAACCCAGCATACGTAAGTGATGGAGTGAAGTGTAAGTAGCAATGCAAAAAGTCTTATTAGAAACTTAAATATCTTTTAAAGAGAGCAGTGACAAGTATCAGGAAAAGTTTGCTATCCATTTTGGTGAGAAGAGTTCAACTTCATGATCTGCCTTTTATTTTTGTTTTATCAAAAATGCTGTACTAGAAATACTTTACTGGGCATTTGAAGAATTTGCAGGTGATTGTTGACTTGAATCGTTCTTCCCTTTGACTATGTATCTGAACTTACTCTTGGCCAGGAAGTGTACTTGTACCCATTACAGATATTTGTGGATACCTTTATTTTCCTCCCTGGTATCTTCACGCAAGAATCCACGATTGCTTTATTCGACATTAGACCAGGTTGATTTTTCCAGGCACAGCGCAAGAACCTCTCAGTGTGAATGTTGGTACATAATAGTATATATTTTGTGACAAATATTTTTTAGAAGTGAAGATTCATTTTAAACATCATTGACGTGTAAATACCTGATATTTCCACTCATGTTTATAATTTAATCTTAAGATTGTCACTAAAGGAAAACCCAGAAATTCCTTAGGGAGTACAGAAGATCAGCACAGAGGCTGTCTTGTTTGGAGTGAGTTGGTGGGGAGGGGTTTATGGACCATTCTGATTGCTTATCAGTTATACTAAAGAAGAAAGCAAACCTGTCAGCATAGTCACCTTCTCTGTACCTCTGCCCTACACTGATAGCTAATCAGGTTCATCTTCGGGATGAAGAGTCTTGATAAGTGTTCTGGCCTCCAGCAGTTTTAAATGAAATTTTGTTAAAACTCAAAATCATTTCATTATAATTTGCTTTATTTATTTTTTGTCTTCCTGATTTATATTTACAAGAAAACTTTGTTAATTTATGTCTTGGGATTTTGCACACCTTTGAGTAGCTACCTAAAACGTCAGCAGTTTGAACCCACTGGCTGCTCTGTGGGAAGAAGATGTTGCGGTCTGCTTCCATGAAGATTAAACCTTGGAAACCCTATGGGGCAGTTCTACTCTGTCCTACAGGTTCGCTATGAGTTGGAATCGACTCAACAGAGGTACGTTTGGTTTTCGGTTTTGGGGTAGCCTCTTCCTCCTCTCCCCCTACCTGTCTAACAAGCCGTGATGATCAAGTTGAGATCATGAGATTCTGAAACTGGAAAGTTTCTGCCTTTTGCAGCTTACTTGATGAAATAAAAATGACTGATAGCACTCTCTCCTGGACCCTTTTGTTCGATTCAACTATGATTATGGAGCCTATTAGCTGGAGTTACAACCTATTTAAGAGCAGTGCTTACTAGTAATGGGGGCCAAATGATTTTGGAAAGTTCAGATGTACTGGCCTCCCTGCAGAAATGAATTCAGTACTGAACATATTGATGCAGAACCTGCATGAGGCTGCTCCAGTGGGACTAAGAGGATTGTGAGCTCAGCAAGAACTGAGTGGGTAGTGGAATGAAAGATTGGAGAGATGTTCAGCTCAAGGGCAGTCTCAGCTCTGAAGTTCATCACAGCAATTTAATCAGCCTCAAATGAGTATTGCCCAGAAAGGAAGAAGCCTTCTGTGTGACATGAAACAGAGCTTATTAAAAAGATTCTTTGTTTCTGGAGTCTGTGGTGGGGCATCCCAGGGATACACCAAGATAAGGAAGCTGCTCTGTTTAACAGGCAGTGGCACTTTGGTTTATTTTGGTTCAAAAAATCAAATCTGGAGATTTATACAAGTCCCTGTCCAGAAGGGACATGCCACCCTAAAATTTGCACCTCTAACACCGTTCATGGACTAAGCAGGCCAGGGCCCACCTTTGACTGTAGCCATCCAGGTCCCCTTCAGTTGTGAAATTCTTTGCACATAACATGTTCGTGTCTCTGCATTGAGAACTATATAGCATAGCAGTAAGAGCATGAACTTTAGAATGACACATACCTGGGCTTGAATCCCAGCACCTCCACTTGGTAGCTGTGTGACCTTTATCTGTCAGGCCCATAGTTTCTTTACCTATCAAACGAGTATGAGAGCAGCACCTCAGGGATTGTGGAGAGGAGAAAAGTAAATGAAGTAGCGTGTGTCAGTTGCTCATCAGAGTGTCTGGCACACAGTAAACAGTACATGGCAGTTACTTGCAGCTTGGGACTCTCTCCCCATTTGTCCCTCTCTCATTTGGCCTCTCCTCTGCTCTCTTCATGAGTAAGACTGGTCAGTGCTTGAGGAGTGAGGCAAACCTTTTAGGGGATCTGTGGATTCAGAAATGGAGCAAGAGAACAACCTGTAAACATCTGGTGGTTCAGACAACTGATTGTCAAGAGCCCAAATAAAAACACTCCCTCCTCCCCCGCCCCCACACACCAACATACTGGGATAAATTAAGTGACACATTGTTAGCCAAGAAACATATATTCAGTGCCGTGGCTATGGTTTCAAGCACATGACGAGATGGATCATTCAGCTTTTCTTCTTTGTTACTCACCAGCTCTTAAGTTCACTTGATAACATATAGGTTTTTTTTTTTTTTTTTTTTTGATCTGTCACTGGTAAAATTTGAAAAGAATTATTTGGAGTATAAGACTTACCTTTTTTCTTCTTCAGTGATTGGCAGACAGTGTGTGTTTGTGTTTCCATATCCATACTTACATCCTTATCCATATCCGTATCTATCTACCTATCGCTACCTGTATGTATATATGTATATACATATATGTAAAGAGAAAGAATGAAAACAAGAACTGAAAGCCATATGATCAGCTTTATTGATGTCTGGGTCAGCACCTAAGGATCCCTAAAATGCAGGGCACACAGGTAAAAGCTGGATTGTAGAGGGTTGCTAAGATCCTTTTAAAGTGGCATCTCCTAACCTTCTGCCCAGAATTTACACCTTGGGGCCCTATAGGGACGTGTCTGGGTCTGCACTCCACCGCAGTCAGCTCTGTGGATGGAGGTCAGAGCACAGAGTAGACATTCCAACCTATGTCAGAATGGAGACGTTTCCTGAGGTGGAAGCACTTCTCCATGTTTTGTCCTCCTCGGTCCTCCATTCCTTTCCTTCCACAAAATCCATCCTCATGACTGTGCATTTCACGTTACTTTGGCCAGCTAAAAGCAGCAAGCGAGGCAGTCTTGCTCCTATTGTTGTTGTCCAAACCCACGTGTAATCATAGTGGCCAGCAGATTGAAAGCTTGAAAGATACAGGTAATAGAATAATTTGAAGACCTAGCTCCAAACATTGGTTGACATATGGAGAAGAAAAATATTATGATCAATATTAGGTGTTAAAATCCACCTCACCTTTTCTATCACATGTACCAAATATGATTATTTTGCTTAAACAATTTAATATTTGCTTAGTTCTTTGGAGATTCAGGGTAATATATCAGAGCTATGTATCCTATTAATAAACAAATAATATACATTAAATGTAGAGACTGTGGTTATTATAGTCTACAAGTGTTATAATCTACAAGGTACAGAAGAAATATCGAAGGGAAAAGACTGTAAGTTAAGGCTGGGGATTAATGGAGGGGGCCAGTGCCTTGCCAGTGCTCCCCAAAATAAGAACAAAATGTGGAACATCAAAGAACATAGCATATTATGTTGGGATTTCAGATATGTAACAGGAAATCAAATTAAGCTTAAATGATAATTGTGAGTTCCTGGAATAATTCTCTTTGATGACAGTATGTATTGTGTGTGTCTGTGTACATAGATGAGTGTGTGTGTGTGTGTGTGTGTGTGTGTGTAAGAGATTCATTTGGGTTGGCCGTAACTTCCCTGGGCATATTCATCTTGCGGGACTTCCCTCTTTCAGAGCGGGCTTCGGTAGGAAAGGGAGATTATGAAATCATAGAATTGTAGACTTGAGGAAAACCCTTAGAAATCACTGAGTTTCATGAAAGATGTCTAATTTCCTCATAGACTTGGGCCTGTGACTGTGTGTTTGTGAACTCCTTGAAGAGAGGACAACCGTAAAGTTGTGGGGGTGCAGGAACAAGGCAGGGGCCCTGGTGGCATAACAGTTAAGCGCTCGGCTGCTAACTGAAAGGTTGGCAGTTCATACCTACCCAGAAGCTCCACGGGAGAAAGATCTGTCAATCTGCTTCCGTAGAGAGTACAGCCTAGAAAACCCATGGGCAGTTCTACTCTACAACATACAGGGTCACCATGAGTCGGAATCGACTTGACAGCACACAACAGCAACCACAACAGGAGCAAGGCTACCACGCTCGCTGCTTTTCAGACGTTATGAGGATGGACTTTGTGGAAGGGAAAGAAGGGAGGACAGGGAGGATAAAATATGGACTGCTTCTGCCTCAAGAAACGCTTCCATTCTGACATATGTGGACTTTCAGTATCCCCCGAGATATTTTACAGGAATTGCTACCTCTTTAAACATTTATGCTATTAAAAAAATCAGACCAATTTTTGACATAAACCTAATATAGCCTCTGCTATATATACAGAATATGAATTTTTTATGCTATTGATGAGAAGTTTATGTCATTTATTTACTATAGTATGGGTAAAAGAAGGATTTGGAACCTGAAAAAGCTACTGTTGTCACCATTCAGAATGTCAGCTTGTGCTTTTAATCTAAATATCAACATGGCTGTATCTTCAATGTGTATATTTCTGTGCAGATTGGCTTGCACATGGGTGAGATGGGAGGAATTGCTTCAGCTGAGAAAACAGTAATGGTTTCCTTTGGTTTTTGTTTTGTCAAATGAAGAATTGATAGCATTTAATACTTGATTTATCTGCCTTTCTCACCATCAAAAGAATTAACTGCTGTGGTGATATACTCATATTTCATCTAATTGAAAGTGCCATCATTTGCAAGATGCGCCATCATTTTATGTACCACTAAGAAAATGCACTAACAATTAAACTGACATGCCATTGATTTTAAGATGCATTCCAATTTCAAAGATGTTAATATGTCTAAAAATGGGTATCTTTGAATCGATGAAATGGAGTATGTAATTCTCTTCTGGTATATGTATCTAATTTATCCTTTAAATTTATTATTAACATTTGTTTGATGCATTTAACATGCCATGAATTTGGAGTCTCCACTTAGAATAATCTTTTGAAAGCCCCAGTTTCCAAAGCTTTCAAAGTGAAAAGGAAAGTGACAGGGATAAGAAGACAGAAAGACATAAAGTTAGGAGCATTTCTTTTCAGAAAAAAAAACAAATAACAAAATTAAAGAAAAGAACATGGAAGTATGTGTTCTTAATTAGGAACCAGCAAACTACTATCTTAATTTCCTAAGAGGAAAGCAGATGGTTGCTAGCATATCAAAATCAATCGATTTATCTGATTGCATATTTATAATTTGTCTTGGATGACGCCTTTCAAAGGTAGAATACCCTTCCCCAGTAAGATCTGTGTGTGTGTGTGTGTGTGTGTGTGTGTGTGTGTGATTGTAAAATTTACTACGAGCAGATTACCCCCCCAAAAGAGGTACATATAACAATAATAATACATGTCATTTATTAAGTGCTCAATAAATCATCGATATTCTCCCACATCAATAAATCTCTCTCTAGTCATTTTTGGTGATAAAAATAATTTTTAACCATTTCTCTGTTGATGGACTTTTAAGTTGTTTGCAGTTATTCACTTTAATAACATTGCTGCCATGAATATCCTTGTTCTTTCTTTTTGCTACACTTATCCAGTGTTCACCTTAGGATCAATTCTTGGGTGCTGAATTGTTGGCTCAAAGGCTACGCATGTTTGAATATCTGTCCATGTAGAGAAGAGCCCATTTCGTCACATATTCATCAGTACAGGATAGCCACAGTTTCCGCCTCATCTTGGCCAATCTGATTGGTTTAAAATTTTCTCTTTTTCATTTTTTTTTCATATTTTATTATACTTCAGGTGAAGGCTTACAGAACAAATAGTTTCTCATGAAACAGTAGTACACATGTTGTTTTATGACATTGGTTAACAACCCCACA
>NW_004444013.1:6184347-6197398 GCF_000243295.1 Trichechus manatus latirostris
AACAAATGAACAAAAGCCCCAGGATACCACCAGCACAGTAGCCCAGACCGGGAAGCAGCTCCACACTCGTATGGAGTCCCGCAGCCCCTCAGGAAGAAGCAAAGATGGCGCACGGAGCCAGGCACTCAAGCGAAAGGAGGGGGAGGCAGCGTGAGGCAAGCAAGAAATCAAAAGAAGCAGAAAAGAAAAAGCAACACCAGCAGCCAACAGATGGCACTCAGAGAGCCAGCCAGTGCAGGCTGGTGTTTCTGGACAAGAGACTGTGTCTGCAGGAAGCAGAGGAGGCCGAGTGTGGGTGATGAAGTGTAGAGAGTGGGAAAGCGTATATCACAAGTTGCCTGCGCTCTGCAGCCCCTCAGGAAGAAGCAAAGATGGCGCACGGAGCCAGGCAGTCGAGTGAAAGTAGGGGGAGGTGGCGAGAGGCAAGTGAGAAATCAAAAGAAGCAGAAAAAAAAAAGCAACACTAGCAGCCAACAAATGGCACTCAGAGATCCAGCTAATGTGGGCTGGTGTTTCTAGACAAGAGACTGTGTCTGCGGGAAGCAGAGTTGGCTGAGTATGGGTGAAGAAGGGTAGAGAGTGAGAAAGCATGTATCAGAAATTGCCGGCGCTCTGCAGCCCCTCAGGAAGAAGCAAGATGGCACACGGAGCAAGGCACTCGAGCGAAAGGAGGGGGAAATGGCCAGAGGCAAGGAAGAAATCAAAAGAATTGGAAAAAAGCAACACCATCAGCCAGCAAATGGCACCCAGAGAGCCGTCTGCTTGGGTGTGTGGAATCCAAGCAGCCGGGGCTTCCCGGTCAAGAGACCGTGGCCGCGGGAAGCAGAGGAGGCTGAGCTGGGGCGAAGATGGGTGGGGGGTGGGAAAGCGCACACCGCAAATTACCGGTTGTTTTGTCTCCCTCTGGACGCTCCGTGAGGCTGCTTTCTCGTACCCACGTTTTCTGGTCTCCGATAGGAGTCCAAGATGGTGGATACGCACTGGGTTAGCTGATAGGGGACTGCTGCATGAATCTCTCCTCGCTCTCCATTCTCTGTCAGTTTTCTCACTCCATTTGGTGCTTGGCTGAGTTCTTTATCTCTTTATTTGATGTTTTAGGGTTTCAGGATTGTTGTATTCTTTGTTCAGCTTAGTTTTTCGGCTCTTTGCTGTGGAGGGACGGCGTGGTGCTTCTGCCTAGAGCGCCATTTTCTCTCTTTTTGATTTTTATTAGTATTTAAAAAGTTATAACTTAGCTTGAACTTTCTGCAGCCATGTTCTGGCCTTTTCAGAGTGGTTCTTTCCATGAGAAGGTGTAACAGGAGGTCAGGAGAAGAGAGCTCCACAAACTTCACAGATGCCGGTGGAGTTTGGAGGACACTTTCCCAAGTTCCTTAAAAAAGATGAAACCAATAAAAAAGTAAATGTAACGTGGAGGTGAGATCTTGCTCATTCTCTCCTGTCCTTGCATCCAGCACTGGAAAGGACAACCCCTTGGCATCACAAAGCCTGGGAGGGTTTGACAGGCCCAGGCTTGTTTTGAAAACCTGGAGTGCTAGACGCGAAAACGTTAGATGCCTAGCTGCCTCCTGAGATGCCCAGGTTTGAAGACAAGGGCAAAAGAGGCTCCTTTCCTCTCAGTGTGCTGCATTTCTTCAATGGCATTTCCTTTTGGTTGTGCCGAAATGTTTTCTTCATTGCTTGCCTTTATGGGTACAGAGAACCAGAAACTGTGATTTGACAACATTTAACAATAAAATTGCATCATATGAGCCATGTTGAATTTTTTTTAAGTGGGCAAACGGGGTGATTTCTATGTGAACCTCTCTGCTGTCAGAAACTCTTAACATAACAATCAACATGGGCGTTATATTTGGAATAAATTAGTAAATTCCCATTCAGTATGCCTGTACTATATAATTTTCAGGAACCAAAATGACTATGTAGCTACATATACTATTTCCCACTTAGTAATTACAAAACACATTGACTCTGAGAACCCCGCCGTATCTGTCCTTCAAGGCCCAGCCCAAGTGCTGTCTCCTCTGTTGGGCAGTGTATATTTTGTAGCAGGCAAGGCAACATTGTACCATGGAAACCACTGAATTTTTGGAGTCAGACCAGAAATTAAGTGGATCTTAGCTTTGCCATTTACTAGCAGTACTCTCATCTTGGAAACTTGGAACAACATAATTGTTAAGACAATTTATTTAATGAGGTAAATCGTGCATATCAGTTAACACCGTGTATCAGTCTTGGCACGTATTGGTTTTCCCATCTTCATCTATCCTGAAATCTTCTCTAACTGCCTCTACATAGTGAAACTGACTTCTGAATTCCTTAAGAGTCTTGAACTGGGTCACACATTGACATGTATTTGCTATTTCATATTGATAGCTATCTCTTGACATCGTATACTTCTTTGTATCTGTAGCACATATTTATTTAGCCCCTTTTGTGTTTTAGGCACAAAGTCAGATGTTGGAATATGTTGTGAATGAGAGATGTGGTCACTGCCCTCACAGAGCTGCCTTCCAGCAGGGTAGATGTTTGTATGAAACAAACATTGAAACAAACATTGAATAACTAAAAGAAAATCATGGTGACTGCTATGAATGATGCTGTAATGGGCTGTTAAGTGTGGACCTGGCTCAGGGAAGACATTGAGCTCTTATCTTTGGATGAGTAGGAGTTAGTTGGATAAAGGTGAGAGTAATGTCTTTAGGCAGAGGGAACATTACGTCCAACCACTCTGAAATAGGCAACAACTCTATCAGTGCCACGATAGAGGATGAGCAAAGAGGCTTGGGAGAATGGAGCACAGGGCATTGGCAGAGTGACATGGTTTAAGGCTGGAGACGTGGGTGGTTGCCAGTTTGTGCAGGGTCTTATAGGTCATATGTAGGATTCTGGTCTTTTGCCCAAGATCAACAGGAAGACATTGAAGGGCTGAAGGCTTACCTTTGAAAGACTTATGAACAAAACAGATAAGTGGGTAAATTTGAAGTGGCTCTTGCTTAAGCTAGAGTTTGGAGTCCAGGGTCCTGTCTGTACAGTACTCTGCCCTCTACCCCTGCTAATAAGGTCTTTTCAAAAAAACCAAAACACTAGAATAACATTTTCAATGATTCCTTCAGCTAAAACACTATGACTATGGGTAGAATTTTATTTTCAAAAAAACTTAAAGATGTATTTCTAAGGAAAGTTTTTAGGATCTTTTAGAATAGTAATGCTATGTTTAAAGAGAAAATGATACTTGTCATTATATAGTAAATATATTAAAGTATTTCAGATAGGCTACTGAATGTAAATGAAGAGTGGCAAGCCCCAAAGTAATATTCCAAAATCTTTGTTAGTCCTAGAATTTTGTGAGCCTGAAGCCAAATTGGGTCATAAATTGAGTGTTTGAAAAAAGGCTAGAACCCTGGTGTCCTAACTCCAGATTCAGTGCTTGTGTACTCAGTTAGTTTGCCAGAGGATACCACTATTAAAGTATTTCAGCAGAATCCTAGTTTTCTTAGAGTTTCATTGGAGAGTATCATAGGATTCATATGGTCCACCCTCAATGTCTTACAAGTCAAGAAAGGCAGAGTCTGAAGTTAGACACAAAACCCTTTGCTACTGAGTCTATTCCGACTCATAGCAACCCTACAGGTCAGAGTAGAACTGCCCGATAGGGTTTCCAAGGAGTGGCTGGTGGATTCGAACTACCGACCTTCATGGTTAGCAGCCAAGCTCTTAACTACTGTGCCACCAGACCTCCAAAGTTGGACACAAGACCTACCCAATTGTTAAGAATTTTCTGAACAGAGTTTCATCATTGGGGCCTCTCTGACATGTTCCACTAAGACAACATGGTGGAAACCCCCAGTATCACTTTGTTCCTTGATAAGAATCAGAATTTTTACATTAATCTCCAGAATCAAAAAAGAAGATGATTAAGTAGTCCTTCTACTAGGCAGAAGGAATTACTCGATTTACTATTAATGTTGTCTGCCTTGATTTCTTTTTCTTTTGATCCCAGCTGTGCATTTGATTACCTTTCTATTTTTGTTCCTGTGAGATTTGCTGGATCTCTATTTATATCTCTTAAGCTGGGGTGAGTTTCATGGATAGGTTCAGACTTGGGGAATGATGAGAAGAGAGGAGTCCCTGCCATTGTTCCTGACTGTAGTGATCCTGCCTCCTTTGTCTGTTGTACTAGGCATTGGAGCTACAGAGATCAATGACTTGTGGTCTTGTCCTCAGAGGCTCATACTTGAGATAAATTATTATTTATTTGCAAGGTACTTCCATACCATCTTGACATACCTTAGGAGCATCAGAAATAGAGTCTCCTGTTAGAGTGCCAGCTAAGAAAAAGTAAGGTAAATTAGATATTACTGAGTTGATTAGCATGTTAACTGGACTAATGAAATTAAAAAGGAGGCACGTTCTTACCTCTGTCCACCAGTATGGTGTTTTGGTGGTCATGTTCTCTTTGTTCTTACAGATATTAGAATTAAAAGCTCCGAAGTAAAATTAGAATAATGTTCTCATTCACAAGAGATAGGGAAGAGGAAAGTAACATTTATTTGTAATTGTGCAGTTATTATATATACTTTTACATAGTATCACTTTTAGTTTCTGTTTGGAGAAGTGAAATAAGTGAGTCTTTAAAATGGAGAAAGGCAGGGAACCCACAAGAGATAACTTTACTATGTCATCTCAAAAAAAGAATGGACTTTTTTGGTCTGATCAAAAAATGTTATATAATGAGAATTATAAAATCCTACACCTACAAAAATCATAGTGTTAATGCTCGCATTTCAGGCCTTAGAAATTCCCAAAGGTGTTGGTGTGGCTCTAGCTACAGCTGAAGGAAGAGAGCTCTTGCTTAACTAGCTGAATTGTCCAAGAAACCTCCAAAGATGGAGCATGGTGAAAAAAAAGCTAAACTAAAAGCTTTTTCAAGGTGGCAGAAGGGTCTTTATTATAAGACCCTTACCAAAGGCGCCTTCTTTGTTAAGAATTTATTACCTGAGATCTTTATATTCAGTTTCAGACCTCATGCTGTAACTCTCAGCATTTTTTTCTTCTTCCTGACTTTGATCAAGCACTGTGGTCTACCTGTATTTCTCAGCCCTTAGATTCTTTTTCTCTAGATTGCCAATCTCTAATTGGAGATTTATTAGGTGCTCTTAAGTAAGAGGGGAGGAAGGCCAAAGGGGAAAGAAAATGGAAGAGAAGCAAGAAGAAACTGAAAGAAGGCAGCACAGGGTGGAACAGGGTAGGAGGGAGACAAAAATGAATAAATGAAGACAAATAGAAGAGTGATGAGATGGGCGCCTGAAGGAGGGGAAAAACTGAAGCTGAGTTAGTGTGAACACATGTAAAATGGGGTCTGGGGGAGGTTTCCAGCCAAAGTGGTGTGAATCAATGATAAGTAAGTTAATAGGGCGGTTCTGCAAACGGGATTCACTCATTTAAACTAAGCATAATATATCATGGATGATTTAGAGATAATGCAACCCGTAGGGCATACCTTTTAATCTGCCAGAGACCCAGTAGAGAATGCTGTCATTTCAAGGTTAAAAAGGCAGAGGATCAGAGCATTGGGTGTGTCTCCTCATTTTAAAAGCATTAATGAGACAGATTCTGAGCAATGTGAAAATTAACCAGACTCAGAAACTTAGTTTGTGATTTACGGATCCAAAAGGAGCTTCAGGTATTCCAAACTCCTCCCTGTAAACCCAAAATACTTCTTTAAGAAGTGTTTGAAAGTGTTCATTGGAATAGGTTAACATGTTTAATTGCCATAAACTGAAGTGAAAATAAAATGAGTCGCTACACATACAATCAAAGGAACCTCAGAGCATTAAGTGGGTTGTAATCGTCTAAGAACCAGCGCTGTGGAAGATACTTGGGAGTATTCTGAGACTAAAACCCAAACCCATTGCCGTCAAATCGATTCCGATTCACAGTGACCCTGTAGGACAGCGTAGAACTGCCCCATAGGGTTTCCAAGGCTGTAAATCTTTACTGAAGCAGATTGCCTCATCTTTCTCCTGTGGAGCAGCTGGTGACATCGAACCACCAACCTTTCAGTTAGCAACTGAGCGCTTTAACCACTGTGCCACCAGGGCTCTTTTTTTCTGAGATCAGGGAAGAAAAGTCTAATCTATGTGCTCCTCCTTCTTTAATTTGTGCATATGTTCATTCATTCATTCAAAGAGTGTTTAAATATTTGTAGGAGATACTGAGGAATGTCATAGGGGCTGCTGCTTCTGTGGATACAGAAAACACTAGAATTACATTCTTTAAGCCCTTTTGTCAATATTCTCGGGCTAGGTGTTGAGGAAGAGAAAGGAGAAAATGAACATTGGTAATGGAGAGAAAGCTTAGTTTATAGAGCTTTTAGGATTCCATGTTTAATGTTCTTTTTTGATTCAGAAGATGGAAGCTCAGAAAGGTCAAGTGTGTGGGCCAATGTCCAGAGCTAGATGGAGTGTTAAAGATTAGGTGATTGTCGACTCCTCTGAGCTGGAATTGACTTGATAGCAACAGGTAAGTTAAGGGTAGACTTCTTTTCTAGGTCATTATTAGAGTTTATTCCCAGCTTTTGACTTCATGAAAGAAGTTAGAGATGTCATCTTCAACCTTCAGAGGTCACAGGTGAGAATAGTGGCAATTATATGAAAAGAAGTATGTAAACATATGTATTATAGGGAAAGAAAATAAATAAATATCTTCAGTTCTCCAATGAATTTTCAGTCTGAAAATTGGAAAACAGACCTAATTTAATAAAAGAGGCTGCATTTTTATATGTGATTTCACAATGTGCTTGTAAACTTTAGTCATTGATGGGGAAAATGACATTATTCCAAGTATTGTACCATACAATAAAGGAGCTAAACTAAGCCAAGATTCCAGTTAGTTGTGGACATCAGCAATTTGTGACAGTCCTTCAATATAAAGAGTCACAATGTAAGCATCCAAACAGCTTGATTATAAGACATTTCTCTAAGCATGTCTTGGAGGTGAGTAGGCACCAATTTTAAAATTCTCACTTACAAATGATTAAAAGTTTGTTTTTCTCTGTAAATGAGAAAGTAATTTCCAAGTCCATAAAGCAAATTACCAGTCATGTTAAATAGAAACATTTTTTTGGTGGTGGTGGTGGGGATAACCACTAAGAAAATATATAAAAAATATATACAAAAGGAAGGGAGAAGGGAACCAAAAAGGCTCACCACAATAAGCCAACAAAACACAAAATCAAGCAGTACTCAAAGACAAAGACAAGGACAAAGAAGGCTTAAGACACACAAATAACAAAATGGCAGAAGTAAGTCACTTCTTATCAGTAATTACAGTGAATGTAAACGAACTAAATGCTCCAATCAAAAGCAGAGAGTGACAGAGTAGATAAAAATACATGATCCCAAACTACATGTTGTTTACAGGAGACACACCTTAAGCCCAAGAAAACAAGTAAGTTGAAAGAGAAAGGATGGAAAAATATATTCCATGCAAATAATAACCAAAAGAGAGCAGGGGTGGCAATTGTAATATCAGACAAAGTAGACTTCAAGACAAAATCTGTCAGAAGAGATAAAGATGGACGTTATATAGTGATCAAAGGATCAATTAATAAAGAAGATTTAACAATCATATATATGTACCTAACATCAGGGCACATAAATATATAAAGCAAACATTGATAGAATTGAAGGGAGAAATAGTACTACAGTAATAGTTGAAGACTGCAGTACCCCACTTCCAATGTCGGACGGAACATCTAGAAGGAAGATCAACAGGGAAACAGAAGACCTGAATGACCCTATAAACCAACTAGACTTAACAGGCATGTATAGAACACTCCACCCCAAAACAGCATAGTATATATTCTACCCCAGCAAGCATGGATCATTTTCCAGGATAGACCACATATTAAGCCACAAAGCAAGTCTTAATAAATTTAAAAACATCGGAATCATACAAAACATTTTCTCTGACCACAATGAAGTGAAGCTAGAAATCAATAACAGAAGAAAAAAAAACCTGGGAAATACACAAACAAATGAAAATTAAACAATACACTATTAAACTACCAATGGGTCAAGAAAGAAATCACAAATTTCTTAGAGTCAAATGAAAATGAAAGCACAGCATACCAAAACTTATGGGATGCAGCAAAGGCAGTACTTAGAGGGAAACTTATAGCAATAAATACCTACATTAAAAAAAAACAAGAAAGATCTGAAACTAACAGCCTTACTATAGAACTCCAGGAACTGGAAAGAGAAGCACAAACTAAGCCTTAGCCTACCAGAAGAAAAGAAATAACAAAGATCAGAGCAGAAATAATTAAAATTGAAAACAGAAAAACAATAGAATCAATAAAACCAGAAGTTGTTTCTTTGAAAAGATCAATAAAACTGACAAACCTTTAGCTAAATTGACAATGAAAGGAGGAGAAAAGATGGAAATAACCAAAATAAAAAATGAAAGAGAAGACATTACAACTGATCCAATAGAAATAAAGAGAATTATGACAGAATATTATGAGCAACTGTATGGCAACAAACTGTATAACCTAGATGAAATGGACAAATTCTTAGAAGCACACAACCTACCCAAACTGACTCAAGAGGAAATAAATAAAAAGCCTCAACAGACCTATCACAAGTGAAGAGATCGAATCAGTGATCAAAAACCTCCCAACAACAACAAAAAGTCCTGGACCAGATTACTTCACTAGGGAATTCTACCATTTAGAGAAGTATTGACACCAATACTGTTTAAACTCTTCCAAAAGGTAGAGAAAGAAGGAATATTCTCTAATTCACTCTATGAAGCTAACATAACCCTGATACCAAAACCAGATAACGATACCACAAGAAAAGAAAACTATAGGTGAATATCTTTTAGGAATATAGATGCAAAAATCCTCAACAAGATACTAGCGAACAGAATCCAACAGCATATTAAAACAGTCATACACTATGACCAAGTGGAATTTATTCTAGAAATGCAAGGATAGTTCAACATTACAAAGTCCATCAACATAATACACCACATCAATAGAACAAAGAAAAACAACCACATGATCATCAGTATGCAGAAAAAGCATTTGATAAAATCCAACACCCTTTCTTGATGAAAACCCTAAAGAAGATTGCAGTACAAGGGAAATTCCTCAGTATGATTCAAGGCATATATGAAAAGCCAACAGCCAATCTTATTCTTAATGGTGAAAAACTGAGAGCTTTCCCCTTAAAATCAGGAACAAGACAAGGGTGCCCACAATCACTACTTCTATTCCATATTGTATTAGAAGTCCTAGCCAGAGCAATACAACAAGAAATAGAAATACACCTTCTCCTCACTTACCGAGTCTCCCTTTTTCTGACATCTCACATATTCAACAATAGTAAAAACTCTACTATCTGACTAATTTGTGCATTAACAATGTACATCTGGCAGTAACAAATGCCGAGGTGCAAGCTGAGAGTAACGCTGGCTGTGATGATTAAAGTCGTGTAAACTTGATTGGCTATGATTCTCAGTGGTTTTGCAGTCGTGTAATGATGTAATTTGGCAGTTATGTAATGATGTAGTTTGGCAACTATGTAATTATGTGTTCCTTTTGTGATCTGATGTGTTCATCCTCCATTTTTACATAATGCTGATTTCCCATAATGACCTGGTTTTGAAACGTAACCATGTTAGTAAATGAAGAGAAGGGTGTAAAAGGTATCCAAATTGGAAAAGAAGAAGTAAAATTATCTCTGTTCCCTGATGATATGATCCTATATACAGAAAATTCCAAAAAGTCCACAAGAAAACTTCTAAAGCTAATAGAGGAATTTAGCAAAGTTGCAGGGTAGAAGGTCAACAAACAAAAATCAGTTGGGTTTGTATACACCAGCAATGAGAAATCTGAAAGGGAAATTATGTAAACAATTCCATTTACAGTAGTATCTAAGAAAATAAAATGCCTAGGAATAAATCTAACCAGGGACGTGAAGAATTTACACAATGAAAGCTATAAAACACTGCTGGAAGAGATTAAAGAAGACTTAAATAAATGGGAAGATGTTCCATGTTCATGAATAGAAGACTTAATATTGTTAAGATGTCAGTACTACCCAAAGCTGTCTACAGAGTCAGCACAATCCCAATCAAAATTTCAACAGCCTTCTTTACAGAAACAGAAAAACCAATCCTCAACTTTATAAGAAATGGCAAGAGGCCCCTGTCTTAGCTATGTAGTGCTGCTATACAGAAATACCACAAGTGGGTGGCTTTAACAAACAAATTTATTTTCTCACAGTTTAGGAGGCAGTTTTTGTTGTGTGCCATCGAGTCGATTCCAACTCAGTGACCCTATAGGACAGAGTAGAACTGCCTCATAGGGTTTCCAAGGAGTAGCTGGTGGATTTGAACTGTTGACCTTTTGTTTAGCAGCCAAGCTCTTAACCACTGCACCACCAGGGCTCCTTAGGAGGTTAGAAGTCTAAATTCAGAGCACCAGCTCTAGGAGGCGGCTTTCTTTCTCTGTCGACTCTGAAAGAAGGTCCTTGTCACTTTAGCTTCTGCTTTCTGGTTCTTTGGTGATCCCATGTGTCTTCACATCTGTCTTACCACATCTCTCCTTTGCTTGCTTGTTTAATCGCCTTTATAACTCAAAAGAGATTGATTCAAGATACACCCTATGCTAACCCTGCCTCATTAAGATAACAAAGATAGCCCATTCCCAAATGGGATTATAACCACAGGCATAGAGACTAGGAGTTACAACACATATTTTGGGGGGACATAATTCAATCTATAACAACTCCAAATAACTAACACAATATTGAAAGAGAAGAAAAAAATAGGAGGACTTTCTGATTTTGAAATATATTATACAGCTACCGTAATCGAAGCAGCCTGGTACAGGTATAACAGTAGACACGCAGACCAATGGAATAGCATTGAGAGTCCAGAAATAAACCCACACATCTATGGTCAACTGATTTTTGATCAGGGTGCTAAGTCTATTCGATGGGGAAAGAATAGTCTCTTCAGTAAATGATACTAAGAAAACTGGATTTCCACATGCAAAAAATCAAATAGGATCCATGCCTCACACTATGCACAAAAACTAATTCAAAATAGATTAAGCACCTAAATGTGCAAACTAAAGCCATAAAATTCTTAGAACAAGCAGTGGCAACACTGTCAGGCCTGGCTTTCAACAACGGATTAATATAATAACAAAAGCACAAACAGCAAAAGAAAAAATAAATGAGACCTCATAAAAATCAAAAACTTTTTGTTTATCAAAAGACTGTAATAAAAAAAGTGAGAAGACTACTGACTGGGAGAATATCTTCAGAAACCATATATTTGACAAGAATCTAATAACATATATGTATAAAACTTCAACAGCTTAACAACAAAAAGATAAATAACCCAATCATAAAGTGGGCAAAAGACTTGAATAGACATTTCACCAAAGAGGACATTCAAAGGGCCACCAAACACATGAAAAGATGCTCAGCATCATTAGCCATCAGAGAGATGCAATTCAAAACCACAATGAAATACCATTTCACTCCCACTGGAATGGCTAAGATTTGGAAAAAAATCAAAAACCAGAAAATAGCAAATGTTGGTGAGAATGTGGGGAAATTGAGACTCTTATATACTGCTGGTGGATTGCAAAATGGTAAAGCCATTATGGAAAACAGTGTGACAATTCCTCAAAATTCTAAAAATAGAACTACCATATGACCCGGCAATTATTACTCCCATGGAATATACCCAAAAAACTTGAAACCAGAAACTTGTACACCAGTGTTCATTGCACCACTATTCACAAAAGGTGGAAGCAACCTAAATGTCCATCAGCAGATGAATGGATAAGCAAAATGTGCTACATACATACAATGGAATACTACTTAGCCAGTAGGAGAAATGACATTTTGATACATGCTACGGTATGGATGGAGCTTGAAGACATTATGCTGAGCAAAATAAGCCAATCTCAAAAGGACAAATATTGTATTACTTTACTTATATAAAAGACCAAAAAAAGGCAAATGTATACAGAACAAAGTTTGTTAGTGGTTACCACGGGCAAGAGGGAGGGGGGGGAGAAGAGTTAACAGTAATGGAAAAATTGCCTTGATTAAGGGTACGGTTGCACAGCTGATTACTGTAATTGCTGTCAGTAAGTCGTACACCTGTAAAAAGTTAACTTGGCAAAAGTTGTGTGATAGATTTACAACAATGAGGAAAAATAGCTGCTAAGGCTGCTTATGTACAACCAAAACCCTCATAGAATTTGGTTCCTTGTTTTGGAGGTTTAGGGTCATGGTTTCATGGGACATCCCAGTTAATTGGCCTGTTAATATGTTTAGTGCTTCTCTTCTACCTCCTAGTTCATTGCATAGTGCCTGGGGTCTTAAAAGCTTGCAGGCAGCCATCCAACGTACTACAATTGGTCTCTATTCACCTGGAGCAAGAGAGGAAAAAGGAAAGTAAGGAACAGGAGAAGGATTTGGAATGTGTGACTGTTTGCCTCTGTGAACAACTGCCTCCTTTTTATTGATGTATAGGAATCTAATGGATTTTTATATGTTTGTCTTGTATCCTGCTACTCTGCTGCGTCTTTCTATTCCAGTAATTTTCTCGTAGAGTATTTTGGGTTTTCTATACATAGTATCATATCATCTGCAAATAGGGACAGTTTTACTTCTTCATTACCAATTTGGATGCCCTTTATTTCTTTTGCTTGCCTTATTGCCCTAGCTAGGACTTCCAGCACAGTGTTAAACAGGAGTTGTGATAAAGGACATCCTTGTCTTGTTCAAGTTCTAAAGGGGAATGTTTTCAGGCTCTCTCCATTAAGAATGATACTGATTGTTGGTTTTGCATAGATGCCCTTTTTTATGTTGAGGAATTTCCCTTCTATACCTATTTTATTGAGTTTTTATCAGGAGTGGGTGTTGGACTTTATTGAATGCCTTTTTGGTTCAATTGAGATGATCATGTGTTTTTTTTCTTTTATTTATGTGGTGGATTACATTGATTGATTTTC
>NW_004444013.1:6197981-6205203 GCF_000243295.1 Trichechus manatus latirostris
GTCAATTTGGCAAGTGGCTTGTCAATTTTGTTGATCCTTTCGAAGAACCAACTTTTGGTTTTGTTGATTCTTTCTATTGCTTTTCTATTCTCTATTTCATTTATTTGTGCTCTGATCTTTATTATTTCCTTTCTTCTGGTGGCTGTAGGCTTCTTTCGCTGTTCTTTTTCTGTTTGTTCGAGTTGTGTAGCTAATGTTTTTATTTTGTCCCTTTCTTTTTTGATGTGTGTATCTATTGCTATAAATTGACCTTTGAGGACTGCCTTTGCTTTGTTCCAAAAGTTTTGCTATAACGTGTTTTCATTCTCATTTGATTCTAGGAATTTTTTTGATTCCCTTTGATTTCTTCTATTACCCAGTGGTTTTTAAGCAGGGTGTTATTTAGTTTCTATTTAATTGATTTTTTTTTCCTTGCTCTTTGTGTTGATAATTTCTACTTTGATGGCATTGTGATCAGAGAAGATACTTTGTATTATCTCAGTTTTTTGGGGGGATTTTGTTTAGGGTTGCTTTGTGGCCTCATATGTAGTCTCTTCTGGGGAACATTCCATGTGCATTGGAAAAGAACGTGTACTTCACAGCAGTTGGGTGGAATGTTCTATATATGTCTATGAGGTCAAGATCGTTGATTGTGGCCTTTAGATCTTCTGTATCTTTGTTGAGTTTCTTTCTAGATGTTCTTTCCTTTACCAAGAGTGGTGTGTTGAAGTCTCGTACTATTATAGTGGGACTGTCAATTTCTCTTTTCAGTGCTGATAAAGTTTCTTTTATGTATTTTGGAGCCCTGTCATTGGGTGCGTCAATATTTATTATGGTTATGTCTTCATGATGGATAGTCCCTTTAATCATGATATAGTGCCCTTGTTTGTTTTTTATGGTGGATTTTAAAGTCTTTTTTATCTGATATTAGTATTCCTACTCCTGCTCTTTTTTTGGTGGCTGTTTGCTTTATATATTTTTTCATCCTTTAATTTTTAATAAATTTATGTTTTTGCTTTTAAGGTATGTCTCTTATAGACAGCATATTGTTGGATCCTTTTTTTAAATCCATTCTATCACTCTCCGTCTCTTTATGGGTGCATTTAGGCCATTTACATTCAGTGTAATTATTGATAGGTGTGAGTTTATTGCTGTCATTTTGTAGTTCTTTTTTCTTTTTTTTTTTTTTTTGTGGTGCTGACGTTTTCTTTGTTCCTGTTACTCTCTTGTGCTGAATTCCTTTTGTTTGTGGACTTTTTTTTTTTCATTTCTTTTGTTTTTATAGATTTTGTTTTTACTGACGTTTTATGTTTTTCTTCTTAATTTTGATGAGAAGATTTGTTAACTTTTTTTATGGTTCCCTTGAAACTTACCCTTATCTTCCTAGGTTTGAACCAGTCTGTTATTACTCGGTATTGCCTTGCCTTCCTCTCCCTTGGAAAGTTCTATACCTACACTGTTTATTCCCTCTTTCATTGTTCAGACATTGCTGTCATTTTCAGGTTTATGTCTCTGGTTCCCTGTTGTAAATCTTTTGGTTTTGAATAGTCCTTGAGAGTCCATTTCCTAGGCTGGTGCAGTCTTGCATCCTAGATTCAGACTGTTGTCTGATGTTGTTTGTTCTCAAACTGAAGGACTCCCTTTAATAATTCTTGTAAGTTTGGATTAATTTTTACACATTCCCTTAATTTTTGTTTATCTGGAAATGTTCTAATTTCACCATCATGTCTGAAGAAGAGTTTTGCAGGATGTATTATTCTTGGCTGGCAATTGCTTTCTTTTAAGGTTTTATGTACATCATCCCATCACCTTCTTGTCTGCACTGTTTCTGCTGAGTAATCAGAGCTTAGTCTTATTGTTTCCCCTCTATATGTGACTTTTTGTTTTTGCTGAGCTGCTCTCAGGATCCTTTCTTTGTCTTTGGTTTTAGCAAGTGTGATTATGATATGCCTTGGTGATTTTCTTTTGGGGTCTGTCCTATATAGGGTTCGTTGAGCTTCTTGGATGCTCAGCTTCTCATCTTTCATGATATTAGGGAAATTTCCTGTCAGCAATTCTTCAATGATCTTCTCCATGTTTTCTATTTTCTCCCCCTGTTCTGGAATGCTGCTCACTCACAGATTTTTGCTTTTGATTGTATCCCACGTAATCCTCAGGGTTTCTTCATTTTTCTTTCTTCTTTTTTCTGATTTTTCCTCAAAGAAGTTGTATCCAACTGTTTGTCTTCATTTTCACTAATCCTGTCTTCCATTGTTTCAAACCTGTTCCTCAGCCCTTCTATGACACTGTCCATTTCTGAAAGCTTGTTGTTTATCTTTTGTATTTCTAATTGTTTTTGTATGAGTTCTAGTGGTAAATTTATTTTGGCATTTTGTTCCTGTATTATTTTCCTGAATTCTTCAGTTTTTTTGTTTGTATTTTCCATGAATTTGTCTGCCTTCTCCATGAATTTGTCTATTTTTTCTCATTTTTATCTGCTTTATGCTTCAATTTTTGGATAGCTCTGAATATTAGATATTTAAATTCCGTATCAGGTAGTTCTAGTGCCTTTTCTTCTACCGGAAAGTCATCTGGTGTTTTATTTTGGACACTTATTGGAACTATCATGTCCTGTTATTTTATATGTTTTGATATTGTCTTTTGGACATTCATTAGTTATTTTCTTCATTTATTGATTGTAGATTTTTTTTGTTTCATCCTGCTTTTTTGTTTTATTTGGTTATGTCTGAGAAGGCGGGTTGTGTGTTCTTTTTTGTTTCCTCATCTGTGGGCATGGCACTTTTCACCTCCTTGTCCAATGGGCAGGGACAGTTGCTCAGCTATGGTGCAGCAGGACAGGTTCAGCTGAAGGGGTGGGGCTATGATGGGTTTTTTGTGGCACATACTAGGGCCAACAGGGTGGGCCAGGATTCAGTGCAGTGCAGGTTCATTAGGCTGTGCCTGTGCTGCTTGGGAGTGCAATGTTGAGCATATGGTGCAGATAGGTAGGAGGGAGGTGGAGGTTGTGATGTGTGGAGCTATGTTGGGTATGGGAAAGAAGAAAGAGGAGAGAGAAACAGGAGCCACAAAAAAAAAAAAAAAAAAACGTGCTGAGGGAGCCTGCCATTGGAGTGGAGAGATGAGAAACTGAGAAATGAAGAAAAACAAAAAGAAAAAAAATAGAAAAGAAAAAATAACTAAATAAAAATTAAAACAATAAAAATAAAAATGCCCCCAGGGATCCCACCAGCGCAGCTGTGCAGACTGGGAAGCGGTTCCCAAGCTGCACAGTACAGCCAGACTAGAAAGGGTGGAGACAATACACAGTGCCAGGTATTTAGGAGACAGGAAAAGAAGGTAAGCAGAAGGAGATGAGAAACTGAGAAATGAAAAAAAATAAAAGGAAAATAGAATGAGACAACAAAAAGAAAACAAATGAGAGAAAGAAAAGACAAAGTCCCCAGCAATCCCACCAGCGTGGCAGTGCGACTCGGGAAGCAGTTCCCCAGCCAAGCGGTGCTTCACAGCCTGTCTAGAAGAAGCAAAGTTTGCACATGGAGTCAGGTGTTCAAGAGAAAGGAGGAGGAATAGGTGAGAGGCAGGGTATAAACCAAAAGAGGCCAAAAAAAGCAGCACCAGCAACAAAGAAATAACAGTGAAGAA
This sequence comes from Trichechus manatus latirostris, assembly GCF_000243295.1. Lineage (NCBI taxonomy): Eukaryota > Metazoa > Chordata > Mammalia > Sirenia > Trichechidae > Trichechus > Trichechus manatus. Next base: position 6,201,603 of record NW_004444013.1, read on the forward strand.
GCCAGCCTGTACGGGCAGGGCAAATCTGCACAGCATGGAACCTGCACCTCCCATGCCGCTGTCTCAGCCTGCTACAAATTGGCCAGCCAGGAAGCCGAGGATCAGCCAACCTGGAAGCTGCAAAGGACAAGCAAGGGGAGGCAAGGAGTGGGATGTGAAAGCGTGTCTCGCTGGTTACCGAGTGCTCTGTCTCCTGCTGGGAGCTCCATGAATCTGCTTTCCTGTACTCCCTGTCAGCCGATGTCCGACAGGAGTCTGAGATGGTGGATCCGTGCTGCATTAGCTGATAGGGGACTTTTGCCTGTAACTTCCCTCACTCTCTGTTCTCTGTCAGTTTCTCATTCTATTCAGTGTTTGGTTGAGTTCTTTATCTCTTCATTTGATGCTCAGGGTTCCAGGATTGACGTTTGTCTCTGTTTTACTTAGTTTTTTGGGTTTGCTATGGAGGGACAGTGTGGTGCCTCCGTCTATAGCGTCACGTTGGCTCTGCCTCTTGAGGATTCTAATTCTTTCTTTTCCTTTAGATTCTTCAGTTTCATTTGGTCACTCACATTTAACTTCTAATACTTTGGATGATATAGTTTCTACTGACCACTGTCAGTATAACTGCAATGAGAAATTAAACACTTCAGTCCTCATTTGCAGTATGTTTTAATTTAACCTCCCTTTGTCCATCTTTTCACTGCTCCTCACATCCCAGTTCAGATATCAGATCCTTCGACAATTGTTAACCTACCTATCTGGGATTTTTTGGCATTAAACTGTGACTGTAGCATTTCTTCTAATAAATTAAAGTTTTAAAAGAGTGCTGGCAGCCAAGAAGCAAAGTCATTACATAGTGTGTATATTTTCAGTGCATTGTTATAAAAATCTCAGCCAAACATAATAGGCAGTTAAAATAAATTTAAAATAACCATGCCACCTCCAGGTTTTAAAATCATTAAGCTGAAGATAGGTGGTCTGATTTTACTCTATTTTAAATTTCCTCATTCATGTGGTATGACACCTGCTCTACGAAACCACATATGTATCTTATGTATGTAGGTCATGTATTTGTATGCCTAAGTGTACTTTTCTCTAATGGAATATTATACAAAATTGAGCTTTTCTTTTATGGCTGGAAATTAGTTTTATCACAGTTGAACATCTTATCATCGTTGTCAGTCAGCATTGATATTTGCCATAAAGAACAAAAATGTACTTGGCATGACCTGTGTTAATTTTTGTAATTCCTGGTTTGAACTGAGCAAGCAGAGGAATATTATGTGAACAAGCTAGAGATTCATATAAAGAAGTAAGCATCTTTTTGCTTAATTTTATAGTTATTTTTATTCCATAGCTTTCAAAAATTCATTTGAAGCAGTTGGAAAAGTTTAATAAAATGGAATAAAAGTGAGAATCAGACAAGACGGGTGAGGAAGCAAATTTAAAAACCATGCATGCCCTTTTAGTTGGCAAGATTGTTTATAAAATTGGCACTGAGATTCCTGGCAGCCAAGACAATGAAGGAATATGGTAATTCCTGTTTTCAGAAAAGAGAACTAGCACCTTATTTTGTTGGTGGGTGTGGGGTCGGGGAAAGCAATATAATTTGCCTTGTTCTAAATTCTTAGAGATAATATGTTTTAGGGGTCACTGAAGGATATAATAGTCAATGTCCTCAGTTATAGATTCCCAGAAAATTCTAACATGTAATTCATGTTTCTGTCTTTAGATCTGACCTTTGATGAAAGATCAAGGTATTAGATTGAAGCATAAGTAAGCAAAAGCATTCCCCAGGTGATGTGGTTCATTGTAAGAAGTAACCTTTTGTTGGCATTCATATTCTATCCCAGTGATCAAGAATAGATCGCTAAGCTTGAAAAATAAGATGAGCTGGAGAAGGAGATTCTTTTATAACAATTACGGAGCTTGGAGAACTTTCCCAGGTGGAGGCTGCAGAGGTGAAGAAATATAAACAAAATGGCCGTTCACACTGATTTTGCACAACCTGGTCAGGACTTAGCACTGATTTTTTTTTTTTAGTTTAATTTATCTACATTTTTCTTTATTTTTCCTGACTCATACATAGAATTGTTTTTATGGACATACTGGTAGCATTCAGATACCTCAAAGTGAATCTTCACTTCTTTAACAGGTATGTATCAGATATTCCACATGTTGTTGTTGGGGGCCAGCAAGTTGATTTTTGACTCATAGTGACCCCATGTGAAAGAGTAGAACTGCCCTTCCCCATAGGGTTTTTCAGGCTGTAATCTTTACAATAGGAGATCTTTTCTCCCACGGAACAAATGGATAGGTTTGAACCACTAACTCTTAGTTAGTAGCCGAGCGCTTAACGATTGCCTGTGAGGGCTAGATTTTAGAAATACTGCAGTCAGGTTGTCCTTGCTGCCATGTAGTTTCTGGTCAAATACTTTAGTCAATAGTTATCCACACAGACTTTAGGTATTGTAAGTCTTCATCTCCTAGTACATACTCGCATCCAAGATGCTTATGGGAAAGGAAGGTCATAGCCACTGAAGATCACTCATCAGTGGGACTTCACAGTCTGGAGTTTCTTGTGGCCGCTGATTGTGTAGCAGCTTGTCTATGTTTCAGGAGTCAAAAGTGATTAAAAAGTGTCCAGAAATACACCATTAGCCCCACTATCCTGGTGGCTCAGCAACTAACTCACTGGCGAAGTGTTTTCTTTCTTTCGCAAAGTCGTACATTTTGTAAAGAAGAACAGGCTGTTAGTGTACACTTCTGAGTGAAGAAGTGAAATGTGTGACTGGGTATGGACATTAGAGTGGACTTTGTGAAAGAGCAGTAGCAAAGGAGACATTAAGGGAATACATAGATCCCTGCTTCCAATTATATCCGCTGTTCTTAAGTTATGGTTGTGAGATTGTTGCCTTCTAGTTAGAGAAGGGATTTAGAAATGCTTCTGTGAGTAGATGGTCTTTAAATTGGTCAGTTGCTCTAATGCAGCCTAAATCACACGGCCCTCTTGTAAAGTGAGCGAGCCACAGAGACATCCATCAGCCCTTTGTGAAGCTGGGTGGTGGCAGTCTAAATACACCAATGTTGCCTAGCACTTTATGGTTAACAAAGCACTGTCACAGACATGTTATCTGCAGTTTGCAGATGCCTTTGCACATGATGTTCTAATGGACTAGCTTGCCCTTTCTCCTTGCTTTGTCTTCCTAGAAAGCACCTTCTTATCCTTCAAGACATAACACCAACTCTGCAAAGTCCTCTTGAGACCACTCTGGGCAGGTAGATGGTCCTCTCCCCGGTCTTAAATCTTATCTCCACTAGAGATAGCACTGTCATTGTTTGTGCTCATGAGTTTTCCCCACCCCACCCCCCATGGACCATGAGCCTTTCCAGGGTGAGGAAGCTGTGTGCTCTTCATTATCTGTGTTCCCAGTGCTGTAGAACAAGTGGACATCAGAGATGCTCTGTAAATGATTGCAGAATGAATTACTGTGTGGTGTGGAGGCTAGGAGACCTTGAGCCTCATCCTAAGTTAGGATGAATTACTGTGAGGTGTGGAGGCTGGGAGACCTTGAGCCTCGTCCTAAGTTAGGATGAATTACTGTGAGGTGTGGAGGCT
>NW_004444013.1:6205303-6241215 GCF_000243295.1 Trichechus manatus latirostris
GACCTTGAGCCTCGTCCTAAGTTAGGATGAATTACTGTGAGGTGTGGAGGCTAGGAGACCTTGAGCCTCGTCCTAAGTTAGGATGAATTACTGTGTGGTGTGGAGGCTAGGAGACCTTGAGCCTCGTCCTAAGTTAGGATGATCAGTGAGTCATAGTTAAAAGTGAAGCTTAGGTCTTCTAACTCCTCTGGGGCAAGCATTCTACCATTTTATTTCTGTTATTCTACCCATCCAAAATGTTTTATGGTAAATGTAAGAGATGAAGGGTGGCTTTTTGTTTACCCACGCGAGGACTTTTCAGTCCCATCATCATGCCTCAGCTCTGTTTTGCAATGTGAAATTGCAATTGTTATGAAAGGGGTATCACTGCTAACCAAAAGGTCAGCGATTTGAACCCACCAGTTGCTCCATGGGAGAAAGACCTGCTGATCTGCTCCCCAGCAGCCTTGAAAGAGTACAGCCTTGAAAACCCTATGGGGTAGTTTTACTCTGTACTCTGGGGTGGCTACGAGTTGGAATCGACTCGACGGCAACAGGTTTATAAAAGGGGTATGGACAAATGTTTGGATGTTAAGGCCGTTTCCTTCACCCTGAACATTTTTCCCCCCATTCCTACTTGGCACATCCCTCATTCTTTGAGAGCGTGCTCTCACACCCCATCTCAGTGACGCCCTTCCTTTCCATATCTTTCTTGCCATCATAGCATGTTGATAGTGTCCTCCCCCTCTTGCCTTGGTGCACTGTCCTGTTGAAAATTTGGCACTGTAATTATAGTAAGGTTGAAAAAGACTGCTGCGTACCTCTCTTTGGAGCTTTTGTGCTTTAGTGACCACACCAAAGCTCAGTGGACTGAGACTGCATGGTGGAGTTTTAGATAGTACATGAAGACTGTACGAGAAGCTATCGGAGGCCTGGAAAGCGTTCCTGGCACCCCTAAGACTATACCACTGGGGGCGATTCAAGCTTGTGATTAACAAACCTTGGTTATTTGCTAGGTGGTTTCCATACGGCATAGTAGGTTATGTATATGAGCCACAATGCAGCGTTTATGTGAGAATAGTGTAGATTATTTGAATCCAGGCTACAGAACCTACCTGAAAATGGGTTTTACGGTTTTGTGTAATTGCCTTTTCTTTGTGTTTGCATAGAAGGAATTGCATAGCTGGAAGATGATGGCAATTATAATTTATTATGCTGTAATTGTTACCTAAATGTTTTTGAATAAGCAAAAATCACATCTGTTTAGGAATAAGTTGCACAGCAAGAGAATTCCCTTTGAAATGAACGCCGTGTTCTCATATTCTGTAACTGTACACATAAAACAACATATTTATTTCCCCACTGAGTCCATTACATTCCCAAGTCAAACTGCATCCTCTCTTCCCTTCCCATATTAAACCCTTTGATTTAATGGAGGTTTTAACTACTGGTTCTTTAGGGAATTTTCAGTAGGCTTTGCACAGATTAGGTTATTGGAAAGTATAGTTATTTGCTTGTAAAGTGGCAGTTCTATGTCAAAATTGATTTTCTCTGGAACTGCAACAGTAAAAAAGATAAGCTTCTGCTTCGCATCCAAAATGCCCTGATGTTCCTGCCATGATAGTTTTCCCTTTGCTTCTTGCTCAGCACCATTCAGAACAGGCTGGTTTGGACAGGCAGATATGAGCCCATGTGGCCCAGAGGACTTTGATATCCAGTGGTGATAATAGACAAGGCCTCACTTCCATTCTGGTTGCTACTGGTCTGTGACAGCCAGTGTGCTGGGCACAGTGAGCATAGTGTTTTTTCCCTTCCCATTAAATAGGAAATGCATAAACCTGAAATGGTTTTGTTTGTTCCACAGAAATGTAGCAGTTGAAATAATTACCTTGCCATGCCCAGGCTAACAGGATTTATCTTCCATTATAGATCTTGAAGACATATGCAAGCATAGTTTACACCTCTGAATTTACTAAGCTACTCACTTAGAAATGATTTCACTATGCAAGAGAGAACAGTCATAGTGGGCGGCATATCCTAGAAAGCTTTGATAACCAGAAAGATGAAGGGCAGAAGTGCATTCACTACTTTGCTGCTCCCCATTTACAAAATAGAATTAGAGTTTATGTGAGTAGTGAGTAACCTTGTTTTATTTTTAATGCCCCAGTTGCAACTTAGGGGCCCTTTAAATGGGCCTTAATGACTGATCTTATATGCTGCCATATGTCATCTATCAAGTGGCATTCTAGTGGCCTCTAAGAAATGAGTATCTTACTCTGGTCAGAGTCAGCTTGGGTGACCAAGATGGGCTGTCTCAATCTGTTGTCCCTCAGCCTGTGGAGGCCACAATCTTTAAGGGTCATTTGGGGGACAGTGGCCTGTGTTGTCTTAGAACGTTAATTCCTACTCCTCAAGGTTTTTTTTAAACTTCAGTTCTATCTCATGATTCTGATTTCAGATCAGATGCCCTGTACAGGTTTTGCTTTTTGATGTATTTTGGGTTTGGATCCCCAATTTGTACCTGAACAATTTTCTGTGCTGCATATTTCATTCAGTTAAGTCTTGGTCTCCTGGCTTTGGTCATTAAAATGTTATTGGATTGCCTTTGTCTCCAACTCACCTGATCTCAGTTCAGGGTCTGGCTTTCACTACCCTCTCATAGGTGGGAACCCTTGATGCAAGCCCTGTTCATCTTTTTTGTGAAATCTGACTTTTCCATAAGGTCACAGAACTTGATGGTTTCCCTTCAAAAGGTCTATGAAGGTGTACGACTTTGGGCTTGGAAAGATCAAAAAGAAAACAAATGAAGCTTCCCTATGTTTCAAGTTTCATCTAGTGGCCTGATCATTCATAATATAGAGTTGGAATCAAGAACCCTGAATTTTTCTTCATTTAATTGATACTCTTTAGTTTTAATGTATATGCTCCATCCATCCACCTGTCCATTCATCCATCTACCCATCCAACCATCTACCCATCCACCCATATACCCGTCAATCTAGACTGTACTTAACATGCATTATTGATAGCCTTCAGTGTTCTAGACACTGAGGAGACAAAAAAGAACAAGATGTGCACCTTCCCTTTGCAAGTGAGAAAACTAAAGCTCCATTGCTAGCCATGCAACTAGGTTGTGGTAGAGTGGATACTAGAACCCATATCTAGTGGAATCTTCCCCTACACTACCTATAGTTAGCTCTCTTTAGGCTTTTAGGATTCCTGTCTTCAAAGTCCTTATAGTGTTGGATTTAGATACCAAACATTTGTGGTTTTGAAGTATCATGTGTTTGAATAATTGGAGAAAGCTGATGGGAACCAAGCTGCTTTCAAGTTTAATCTCATCAGGTAACATGTTTGTTATTTTATCTGTTCAGTATCATTTATATTTATTATAATAAAAGTTAAAAGTATCTATTATTAAATTTTTGAAAAAGTACAATGAAGAAAATTAAAGTAATAATAATTCTACCTTGTTTTTGATACATTTCCTTTGAATAGAAATAATGCATAACAACATTGTCAGTATATTATATATACAGTTTTGTGTCCTCCCTTCTTCACTTAACATTATATAATTGGCATCTTCACACATCATGAAGTATTTTTGGAAAACATAATTAATGACAGTATGGTATTTCGTAGTACAGACTTTATTTAACCATTATTATTCATCTATTTAACCTTTTCTTCTACACTTAGGTTGTTTCTGATTTTTCACCCTTCTGAACCGTGCTGAGATGAACTTCCTTGTAATAAATCATTGTGCACATCTGTTATATTTCCTTAGGATAAGTTACTGTGAGTGCTGTTACTGAATTGAAGGAAGTGAACATGTTAAGGCTATTGATGTGTATTTTCCTGGGCCTGCTGTTAACTGTCTGTCTTATCACCCACATTCCAAAGCATGAAGTCCAATAGCCAGAGTATTTGGTATCTAAGTTTCAGAAAGAGTATTCTTTGGCCAAATATAGCCACAGAACTCCTTTCCAGCAAGGAAGTCCCCTACACAGCTCAGCAAGAACTCTCCTCAAATGAGGGTCACTTTCCTTGTTGAGGGAGGTTTCAGAGAGGAGATAGCATTTGATATGTCTTAAAGAAAAGGTCAGAGTTCACAGAGATGTGAAGAGGAAGATGAATTTTCTCAGCAGAACAAATAAGATGTTCAGAGGGAAGACATTATTAGAACTGTACAGAGTCTTACAACTCATCTATTCCAGTGGTTAGTGGATGTTTTTAACAGAAGGAATCTTTTTTTTTCAAATTACATCTTGTCTAGCACATCAATATTACAAACTGATCAAAATGAGATTCTCTGGTTGAATCAGAGGGAGATCAAGGTATGCTCAGAGTTTGGGGTAGAGTCTTTGCTCAGCCTTCCTCCAGCCTCCAGTGAAGGTCCTGAGATACACCTTTGAAACCCAAGGCCTCTTTAAGAAACAAATTGAAAACCAGTCATTCTGATTTTCAGATGAGGACACTGAGATTCAGAGGCAGGATGTGATGCCCCCCCAAGGTCAGAACTGGTTCCCAAACAGCAATCCAGTGCCTTCACCCTGCCCCCATGATTTTACCACCCAACACTCCCAGGCAGGTTGGAAGAGATTATTTTTACACTGTTAGATTATGTATTGTTGCAAGGTCCTGAGAGATTAATGCATGTATTAACTTCTATAAGATGTTACCCCAATCCATATTAACCATGTCTGATTGAGACTTGAAGGATCTAGTAAATTAAAGCCAAGTTCCTGTTAAGTCACTGCAGCGGTGGTAATACCTGGACTCACCTTCTCCTTAACCCAAATTAACACATGCTCTTAGCAGTCTCAAGTCTGAGACAAATTCTTGAGATGAACAAGTGACTGGGAAGACAGGAGAGGAGAAAATTAAGATAAATGATAGGGTGACCTTCTCACACCCCTCATGGTTTCTCAATTATCTAAAAGCCAGCCAGCTCCACGTTGCTGTTCTTTCAGTAATGGGTTTCACCCTCCCTTTTAGTGCCAGCCCACACGGGTACACACAAAGACACACACTTTGCTAATCAGATTGGTAGCAAATAGAATTAAACCATTAAGGCAATTAGGCAGTTCTTAGATAACATTCGATCAGTTCAATGAAAATGCAAATTTGTGCTTCTTTTAGAGAAATATGTTGATGAAAAGTCATTTCATGTTCCATAATCTTCATTAACTTTTTTCGAAACAAAGATTGCAATGTTTTAGGCTTACTGATACACAAATGGAACTGACTTTTTTCATTTTTCGCTCCCCTCTGTTCATCTTTTTATAACCCACTTTGTTGTTGTGCCTCCAGACTCCTGGCATGTTAGGTAACTTTCCCTACAGCCTCCTCCCTGTGCCTCAGGGCAAACTGTGCCGATTGCCTTCGGTATGATGATTCCTGAACTAAGTGCCTTCTCAGACCTTGAGCTCAGACCACATGCTTACAGTATTCTGAAACGGGTGGGGTTGTCTATCCATGTGTTATAGATGCATCACTTGGCGGCTTCTCATTGGACACCATTCCCCACACTTAAGGGCTCCAGTCTCTCACAAGCTGGTGGCGAAGAGAACGTGGCACCCTGCAGTAGGTGCCTGAGAGCAAGTCACACTCCTCCATGGGGTCTTGCATTTTCCCTTGTTGATTTGTATCCCTCATCATGGAGTCCGCAGTGTGCACTCTGCTACTGCACTCTGAACGCTCACCAAGGAAATGAGTAAGTCTCAGCCTGTGTCTCCTTCCTTTGGCCGTCTACCCTCTGTGCTCTAGCTCAGCGTTTCTAAAGCCTGTGGGTCCTCAGCAGGGGACTGTTGAAAAGAGTCAGTATCTTTAGGGTTTGGTTTACGAACTTTCTTTATTTTTGTTTTGTAGTCTCCCTACTTGATTGTGGTGATCAGCCAGTCTTTATAAGACAGAAGTCTAGGTGTCATATTGTTGGTTTGTTTTTCTAAACTAGAGACAAGAGCACATAGTCTGACACATGATCTGTCAATGATACAGAAATCACTTGGGCCAGAAGAGTGGTATGATGGCCTTGACTTATAAAGAAAAACATGTGCCTTAAATGCAGAATGTATTTCATGTGTGTATGTGTATACCTGTTTTGGTGTGTCTAAATGTCATTCTAAAACCAAACCCACTGCCGTCAAGTCAGTTCCGACTCATAGCGACCTCATAGGGTTTCCAAGGCTGTAAATCTCTACGGAAACATACTGCCACATCCTTCTCCTGCGGAGCCGCTGGTGCTTTCAAACCACTGACCTTTCGGTTAGCGGTCGATCACTTTAACCACTGCACTGCCAGGGCTCCTCTTAAATGTCATTAGAGGCAGGTAAAATATGAGGCAGCTGTGCAGTGACATTGTGACCTAGAACGTTGTATTTAGTGCATCTTCTTCCTTTCAGTGTTAATAAAGTATTGCAGCAAGCTCTTATCCAGCAGGACGCATATCCTCGACATGCCGATCTGCAGATTTTTGAGAGTGTTCATGTAAACATTAATGGAAAAAAAATGCCAGTGCTTCTCAGGGATGTCACCATTGCTTTTCAGCATAAAACAGCCTTGATTTCACTAATTCATTCATCGATACATGTTATTAGGAGAACACATCTTACATGTTATTAGGAGAACACTTCTTACATATTAGGAGAACACATCTTGCATGTTATGAGAACACATCTTGCATGTTATGAGGAGAACACATCTTGCATATTATGAGGAGAACACATCTTGCATGTTATGAGAACACATCTTGCATGTTATGAGGAGAACACAGCTTTTTGAGCAATTTTTGGATACTGATCAGCTACTATGAAAGCCATCAAGCTGGTGGTGCCCCCAGTGTCACAGGGAGGGACAATGTTTTGGGAAGCAGTTGAACTCAGCATTCCAGAAAATCATTTCATACCTATTTGTTTCTATACACATATGCTTATATTTTCCTGACATTAAAAGACTTTTAAAAGGTGGACTTTCGGGAAATAGACACATAAATGTCCTTAACAATACTGTAAAACCTCATTGATTTGCTAAACAAATAAATGACAATGTAAAGAATATTGCAGAGATTGTAAGGGGAGTTTTATCATCTTATTTTAACTGACCTTAAAAGCACCAGCTTTTCAAGTTCTTAAGACTCTGTGCTTACGTGAGTGGTAGCTCTTTTCTTCACTAAACTTGACCTGTAAGGCCTTTTACCTGTTAATTAGAATTACTTTTTGGGCTTTACAATAATTCTGTATTTCTTTTTAGAAAATTATTTATATCAGTGTTTAGGTCTTAATTCAAACTGAGATTTTGCTAAGTTGGTGTAAATTACATTTTCTGTGCATAGTTATATTCATACCATATATATTGGAGTGTAAAAAAGGCAGAAGAAGTCAGCAAATGTATTGATTACGTTTCTGTTCATAGTAACTTCTCAATGAATGTTTCCATAAATAAGAGAATGGTGTATATTAAAAGTTACTGTTGGTCATTAGTTCATACAAGTTTTTTTTTTTTAATTTTACAAGTAAGTTTAAAATTTCAGACTGAGCACCCCTATCATTTAATTTTTGCGGCCCCTGGGGACATAAGGTATTTCAGTATGTGTTGATCTTTCTTACTGCCTTCTTAAGGTTCAGGAGCTTTTTTGTCTTAATTAAAATAAAATAGGAAAGGAATGTCTTAAAAGATGAACTCAGACTTAGACAACCCATGGTTACTTGAAAGGTTAATGGAATGATCATAAAGTTGGGCCTTTAGGAACATGAGACGTTTGTGAGGTTCCAAAGAGAGATTTTGCGTTGTTCTCTTCCACTGCCTTTATCCTACTCCCTTGCTTTCCTGCTATCATCTTGTGAATAAGAACTTTTTCATCTTTCTCTGGTCAGTGTAGTAATATTTAGGCTTACATTTTTAAAAACTCCATTTTGGATGATCATATTTAGATACAAACATACATGAGAGAAAAATATCTGTCATCCCAAATCCCAAAACCAGACATTGACAGACATTTCTAATATTACAGAGCTCCAGTGTTTGTCCAGTGCCCTGAAAACCAAAGGCATTGATTAGGTTTATACAAACTGCAGTAACTCACAGTTCTACTAAATTGGATTGAATACTGTAACTTGTTTTAGTCATTGAAAACACCATTATCTTCACACTTATATACCTACTAGTGCCTGACTACCTTCTTGAGTTAATTTAATGCATGCTTTTCCTGTCCTCTCTGTCCCCTAAAGGTACTCTTGAATTTTTTCTGTTCTTTTGCCTGTATCCCCCTGGCCATTCATCCATCATTAGCTAGAGTGATTTCAATAATAAAACCACCAGGTGGTGTTAATGTATTTGTTACTTTAAAGGTGGCTGAACTGGGGGCTCGGGTAGGGAACACCAAAATCTTACCAATGACGAGGTGAGTCTCTCTTGGCTTGTCTTATATCTGTCTGCTGGCCAGCTATCAATCCTCATTCCCCGATCCTTTCCATGATGCCCCAGGAGAGGGTGAGTGAGTAAAGGAGTGTGTGTGTGTGTGTGTGTGTGTGTGTGTGTGTGTGTGTGTGTGTGTGTGTGTGTGTGTACGCACGTGCGTGCATGTGTGCGTGTCTGCACATACGTCCACGTTGACTCTTCTGAAGATGTTTCCTTTGGCTATTATTTCCATCTTATCCTAGCACATCCTTACTCTTTAAAAACCCGCATTTAACCGAGGCCTCAGTGAACAGCTTGCTTCGAGCTTCCTGGTGGCTGTGTAGAGGAACTTATCAGTGAGGCCGCTCTCATTTAATCAGCTCTTTGAAGACACGATGCTTCTTCCCACAGTCTCACTTGGGTTCAAGGAAGCCTGCAGTACACTCCAATGGGAAAGGACCCTGAACCATTCACTTATGCCCGTGCTCACCACTGCCATATGCTGGCTTGTGTAGGACCAGGAGGATGAAAGCCATCTCATGCTCCGCACCCCCACTTTGAATTAGTAGGGGTGGCAGCTGCTGCTCTCCACTCCATGTCACTGGGCCCAGCAGCTTTCCTGTCCTCGTGAGGTTTCTGGCCTTCCAGTTGATGCCTTTTGCAGCCTTCTGCTCAACTCCCAAGGAGCCCTGGTAGTGCAGTGGTTAAAGCACTCGGCTGTCGACTGAAAGGTCGACGGTTTGAACCTCCCAGCCGCTCTGCAAAAGATGTGGCGATGTACTTCTGTAAAAATTACAGCCTTGGAAACCTTACGGGGCAGTTCTAGTCTATCCAACAGGGTCACTATGAGTCGGAATTGACTCTACAGCAGTGGGTTTCGTTTGGGGTTGGCCCAACTCCCCTTGCCAGGGCCCTTGAGATCCTTAATGGGCTTACATTAATTGCCTGTTGAAAGACAGAAGCAGTTCCTGGAGGCTGATGAGAGCTGCTGTTCTTGGAGGGCGGGGGAGGGCTGAGATGGATCTGGCATCTGGGAGGGGCTGTACACTCACATGTGGAAACACACACATTCACACACACAGTGGCCGCTGCGTCTCCCAGAGCATCAACTAACAGCTGCTTTGGCTCTAGTGGTTTTCCTTTGCCCACTCTGTTCCTGCTTGGTTGGTTAGTGCAGTAAGTCAGAGAAGGCAGAGACTCTACCACTCTAACCCCCTTGGGGGTTCCAGCAGTTCTAAATGGGAGACACCCCAGAGAAGGCTGTACTATATAATTTAGAGATTTATAAAGGCCACCTTATGGCCCCTATTTCCTAAGAAATGAGCCTCCCAATCTGCATGGCACATGTGTCCTTGTCACCAGAAGGGCTTCACTGGTGCCCTGACACCTTCTCCTCTCTTTCCCACCTCTCCCCAGAGAAAGAACAACAAAAGTATATTTTTGTTCTCCTCATCTCTTCTTTTAGACACCACGTTGCCATTTCTTTTGGTCTGGTGACCTGTGCTGTGACATAGGAAGGGAGGCATCAGCGGTTTCTTTATGCCCTAACCATACCCCTTGACGAGGCCCTATTACATATCTGACTGTGGCCAGCCCCAGCGTGTCACCCTCCTCAGATCTTAGGCCATGGCATTGTGATTCAGCCTTGCGATTCCAGCCCCCTCACCAGCACTGCAGATGTCTACCGCCTCTTTCCTGCCTAAAGCAAGAGACCTTCTGCACATACTATGAGCAGAAGAGGGTAAGGGGGCTTCTTATCACTTGGCATTATCTCAGTTTGTCTTCAGTCTTCAGACCAGTATCATAAATCCCTGGAATGTAACAGCAGGATGGAAGCTTAAAGTGCCTCTAGTCTAAAGATCCCAATTTATAAGTGAGGAAGCCAAAGCCAGGGGACATTGATGATAGTGTTGCCTTGATTGCCATTTCAGATGTAGCTGGCTTTTATAACTGTCTGTTGTTGTGTTAGCTGTCTGTTAGCTGTCCTTTGTCCAGCCCCATGCACAATGGACTTAGACTGTTATGATCCATAGGATTTTCATTGACTGGTTTTGGGAAATTGATCACCAGGCCTTTCTTCCTATTCTTTCTTAGTCAGGAAGCTGTATTGAAGGCTGTTCAGCATCATAGTAGCATGCAAGCCTCCACTGTGCGTGCGCTGCATTGGCCAAGGATCAGATCACGTGGAAGGCGAGAATTCTACCACTCAACTGTATGCATCAGCATTTACTCAATGAGTGTGTCTCTGAAGGTGACCTGAAGTGCCCCCCAGTGAGGCAGCGCTGCTCTGGATCAGGCTTGCCGATCTCTCCTTTGGTGGCCGTGGCAGGGTCTGCAGTTGATGAGGATTGTCTGTGACCTTTTATTTTGGGGCTGTACATCAGGCTGTGGTGTCAGAAGTTGGGAAAAGCCTGAGTTAAATGTCTTAAACATCCTCTGCAGACACCTTGTAGAGAAACACAGAGGAGGAAAGGCGTCTGCTGTGAGAGCAGACTGGTTCCCTTTTGAGAAGGTAGTTTAATAGGATTTATTGGTTTGCTGATGACAGCAGTAGCTTAGTTGCTTTCTAGAGATTTTAGAAAATGCAGAAATGATTACATTTTGTAAGGAAATTTTAAAGAAGAAAATAAAAATTGTGCTCATAATGATACAACCAAGAGGTTGGCTACTCAACATTTGGTGGTATAGTGTCCCAGTTTTCGTTCTCTGCCTCTCACAGAAGCTTTCTTCAAGGTCAGTAAATATTTTTCCATAGTCCGATTCTTAATGACTGCCTAGTGTCCTACTGTATTGATAATGCCTAGTTTATCTAACTTATTTTTAAATATTTGAGGGTTTTTTTTTCCTGTTCATCATTATTATTTAGTAAAAAGAAATGGAGCCCTTTTCCAAAGGTGCTGTATGTGGTCACACTGCACTTTCACAGCAGTACTGCCACCAGTGATACGTGATAGATGAGGACCCCACTGAAAAGTCACTTTGCACCTCCGTGGTTTCCTTTTTAAAAAAAGACATTTCACCATATAAAAATCACTCCTTACGTATGATTTATAATAATGTAGGTTCACATCTTTGAGTTCATAAAAGCATTGAATTTGGATTCTCTCCAGTTTCCCTTTTAGTAGAAGGGCTCAAGGTCAGTAAGAAATTTCTACTTAGAAATTTATTAAGTAGAGAGATATACTTTGATTTCTTAAATTCATGACAACTAAAATGTAATGATTAATTACTGAAAATATTTGTTAAAGACTTTTGTGTGCTGGGGATGTAGTTAAAAAATCAAGTAAGACAGACCTGCACTGATCTTCTTGGAGATGACCATCCACCTACATGAAAGAGAGACTTTATAATATATATACTAACATAAAGCAAGTTTCTAATTTTCCACCATTACAGGTGCTGTCAATTATACGGACACAGAAGGCAAAGAAAATATGTACACATTCATTAAGTATAAATTCTCAGAATTGAGGGCATTTCTAGTAAAAGACTCACATATGAAATGTAAAACCAGGAAGCAAAGGAACCATAACTACATAGTGAAAAATTCTGGAAAGATTCAGTAATCATACCAGACGCCATAGACCTGTTGCCGTTGAGTAAAGCAAATGAGGTCAAAAGTTAGGTTGAGTTTCTTACAGTCTGCATTAAAATGGAAATTTTTTTTTTTCCCCTTTACAATTTTTATTGTGTTATCTATTGAAATGAAACAAAAGCTCATCAGAATAGAGAAATGTTTCCCTGTCAGTAAACATTGAGAAGAAATTGTAAAGAGAGGCTTGAAATAACAGACTTCGGACAGAATGATGCATGGAATTTTCAGTACAGTTTACATGAGAGAGAGAGATGATCTGTTTGTCAACTGTGAATATGAACTGAAGGCATAACATTAAGTTGTGGCTCTTTACGTGCGGTTCTGAGAGTCACTAGACACCAGAGCTGTAAGTCACTGGAGCTTTAATTAGATGTGAGACTGAGCTTGGAAAATCTGCATAACCCTGAGATGGCTTGTTCTCAAACTTCTGTCAAAACACAGATTTCCTGGGAGCTGGCCTGAACCATCTCACTGCCTGTAATCAAGTGATTACTTTCTTTTTCTTCAGTGAAAGATTGAAACAAAAAATTAAGTAAATGGGTAAAATTGTTTTATATATATAGTTTTTTCTAATGCATGTTTTTTCAAACTTGCCTTAGTGTGCAATCAATTAACAAATATGGGTAGAAAAATCTGTTAGCTCTGAACGATACTTAATCCAGCAGCTTGTTCTGGAGAACTTTTGGTCTGCGCAAATGCTTCAACAAGAATCCCTGTGAATCTCCAGAAATGGAAAAGATACAACCTTAGCCTTGAAAACTTTTCGGGCAAGAGAAACCAACTTAAAAAAAAAAAAAAAAAAAAAAAGTTGTTTACCTTAGAGCATAACTGCATTTCAGAGAGTTGCTGAGTGAGTCACAGAATGTACCCCCTGGATGAGTAAACACAGTAACTTGTTGACTAAGTAGTTTCATCTTCTCTGAACAGGAAAGACTCTGAAGCCCACACAGCATGGTGCTGGGCACACAGGAGAGACTTTAGCGGACACACTAGCTATAATTTTTAACAACTGTCTGCCTGCTGCTAAAAATATATATTTTGCTTTGGCATAGCCTTTTTGAGAATTTCAAACAATACACTGTATGTAAAGTCCCTAGTCTAGCAACATAAATGCTTTGTGTTCTCCCTGTCTGTGACCCATGGAGTCAGTCTTACACCTGCCAAGGTGAGGATAATAATTGACCTAGCCGATGGAGGTGTTTTCACTTTCACAGTTTCCCTTTTTGAAACCATGCTTTGAGGAGCTATATTCAAGTATGTGTATTAATTTTTGTCCCTAATATCTACTCCAAAAAAAAAAAAAACTCGTTGCCATGGAGTCGATTCTGACTCATAGCGACCCTATAGGACAGAGTAGAACTACCCCGTAGGATTTCCAAGGAGCGGCTGGTGGATTTGAACTGCTAACCTTTTGGTTACTAGCCGAGCTCTTAACCGCCGCACTACCAGGGCTGCAATATCTAGTAGCCATTTAAGGAAGTATTTCCTTTTAAAATGTTCTAAAATTTATTTATTTTTGTCTTCATAAATATTTATTGACAGTGATTGAAACTTAGCTTAAACCTCTCTCGTACTGGTCTTGCCAAGTTTTTGTTGACTTTTAGGCTTTCAAACAAGGATTAGGCAGACCAGACTCCTGGTTAAGAAGGTCATTCGTGATTCAGTGGTAAAATTCTTGCCTTCCATGCCAGACCCCTGGGTTAGATTCCTGGCCAATGCACCTCATGCACAGCCACCACCTATCTGCCAGTGGTGGCTTGCATGTTGCTATGATGCTGAACAGGTTTCAGTGGAGCTCCCAGACTAAGATGGACTAGAAAGAAAGGCCTGGCAGTCTACTTCTAAAAATCAGCCAGTGAAAACCCTGCGGATCACAACAGTCTGATTCACAACTGATCATGGGGATGGCGCAGGAGTGGGCAGTGTTTCATTCCATTGTACATGGGGTTGCCATGAGTCATGGCCCAAGTCAACAATACCTAAAAACAGAAACAAGCCCCTGGTCATCAGATGTGGGGCAACAGTCAGATTTGCTTTGTTCTGAAAGAGGAAGAAAGAGATGAAGGAACTATTGTTGGGAACTCTCAAGCCCCAGAAGTTTTTAGAAAATGGCTTCCAGGACACCCTTACCCCATTGCCCATTAGCATTTTTGGGAATGTACTAGGAATAGAGAGAATGTAGGGAAAGCCAGCCTCAAGGATATCAATAATGGGGTTTAGAGTACTTTAAAAGCAAAATGATCACTCTAAGTTGTCTGTTGCTTAGACAGGAGATAAGATTGGAAAGATTTATTTTTAAATAATCAGTAAAGCTATTTGTTTAATCAGGAATGTGACTAAGATTCTCTGTAGCGTTAGCCCATGGATTGCCCTAAACTATATTGAGCTGTGATTATAAATAAATTTTACCAAATACTGTCACTATGGCTTTTATATAGTGAAGAGAAGGATTTAGTCTCAAATTAGTTAAAACATACAAAGTGTTTAGAACAGTGCTTAGCATATAGTAGCCAAACCAATAACCAAACCCGTTGCCATTGAGTTGATTCCGACTCATAGCGACCCTGTAGGACAGAGTAGAATTGCCCCACAGGGTTTCCAAGGAGCGCCTGGTGGATTCAAACTGCTAACCTTTTGGTTAGCAGCCGAGCTCTTAACCACTACGCCACCAGGGTTTCCAGCATGTAGTAAGAACTCCATAAATACTAGCTATTCTTTAAAACAGTAGTTCTCCCCTGGTGTACCATGTCACAAGTGTATCTATATCCCTGCTTAGACATGCCCTGAAATCTCTCTATCTATGTGGAATTTGTTTTTGTATAGCTGAATGTATAGGTGGAGCATGCTTTGATGTTTCGATTGGCTAAAATGAGAGGTGAAAGGCAGAGGGACGTGCCATGTCTTTATTCACTAGCTGGAGACATTGCCTCCTGGGGCATTAAATATTTTTTCCATAGCCTGAGTGTTAATGACTACATACTGTCCTATTGTATTGATAATGTCATAATTTATCTAACCTACTTTTAGAGTTTTTAGTTTTTTTCCAATTTATATTATTATGAATAATATGGTATCTTGGTGATTATTTCTTTGGAATATGTTTCTCCTTGCAAAATTATTTGGTAAAAGGAAATGAAGCCCTCCTTATTGGAGTGTCCTGTTGAAAAAGGCACACAGATGAGCAGTGTGTTAATTATGACTGCTTTTTGTAGGCACTGTGAGACACGTGGTTATACTGTAGTCCTCGTTACCCTTAATTATTGTGGCTTGTTTATGGTTTTGGAGCCCCTTCAGTATTTCATATTGCGCTGTGAACACAAAGTAGTCCAGAACCCTCAGTTAGGAGCTAGTAGGGCAAGTAAGTTCCTGTCTGTAGTTATAAACGTGATTTTTTTCTTATCTTACTACTTTATACTGGATTAATCTACATATAGCCTCAGAAAAGCCCTTTCTCAGATTTTTAAACCAGAGTTTGAATATATTAATGAAATTTCCTAGGACCGAGTTTTGATGGTGTAGAGATTAGAGAGAGCCTAAGAACATAAGACTTCCCTAATACAGTTAAGTCATGAAAGAATATGAAAATAAGAAGAGTACAGCGTTAGACACAAGATTCTATACCTTACATTTTGGTCCAATCCTATAAAGATTACTCACATGGAAACCTGCCTTTTTATTTACATATGCTATAGATTGTATCTCTGATATCTTTTTTGCATCTACAGGTATCACATAGCTGATTTTTGTTCAGATGCTCCTCTTACACTGAAGGCTCAGATCACTTAAAGGGGGTTGCAGATACTCTAATGAACACAGAAGAAAATCATTGTTCCATTGTATTGGTTGAATTATGTCTAAATTTTTACTACTGTTTTTATGTAGTGTTAAAAAAAGAGTAGGAAGGTTTATAATTATAATAAACCTTAAAATATGAACATTAATAATTTTAATTAATAATTACAGCACAAACTAGGTGCGCCTGTAGGAACAGAAACCATTACCGTTTTAACTCAGTCCTATCTCATAAGTAGCACCCCAGCTCCTTGGTGATTAAGAAACATGATGGTCTTTGCAGCACGTTGTGTGTATTAATTTTTGCCGACAGATCTGAGGGAAGAGGTAAAGTGATAGAGGAATCGAAGTATTTGGACAAGTGAAGTTCACATGTTTTCATTTACGGTTTTGTGAGCACAGAGCCTGAATCAACACTGTTAGTAGTTTTTGACCAGAATAATAGTTCTACTTCTGTTGTAGAATAACTGGAAGGTTAATGTTTTCTGCCCTTGGTGGTTTACTAACTGGTTAAATAGCCAATTGAAATGTGAGAAGGGAGATAAAAACAAACTGCATCTTTATTTACGGGGCCAGGTCTTTACATTTGGATGCTGTCAGGCAGTTGCTGGTGCGCCGAGAGACTAACAAGGATTGGAGGTGTGCTTTGGGAGGAGTATGGAAGGAGACGGAAGAAGTGAGGAGTAAATTCTTTTACCGGCCCTCTGTTCATCACATGTTCATTAAAAACAAGCCTCTTGTTGCAGGAATCAGGAGTTCATTTTCATTTATTGCCATTTATCCATTGTATCCATATACCACCAACTTGTTTATCCATTTATCAGTTGATAGGCATTTAAATTGTTTCCTGTTTTAGACTATTGGGATCGAAGTTGCTGTGAACATTTGAGGACTTCCTCATGTAATGTAAGTTTTCATTCCTAGAAGAGGCATTACTGACTTATATGATTGACTGTGTGTGTAACTTTTAAAGATGTGGTGAACCCATGTGAAATTGTGCACTACAGATTAGTAAGTAAACACAAGTAAGCCCATGTGTACCTTGCTTACTGTAAGCCAGTGCATTGGCTGTTTTCATTGAAATAGTATTGTCATCATTAACTTAATTTCACATTTTGTGACCTCTTTCTACATTCTCATTTCCCAGAGAATTCATATTCTTTCTTGCCAAAGAACATTTTTAAAAATTTATTTTGTTGGTACTGCTGGTGTGGTAGACCCCAGTGTGATTAAAAATGCTGTAACATTGGGCCCTGAATTCTATTCCTGGGACCTATAGGAAACTCTTAAGAGAATCAGAGTAAGAAAGTTAATATACTTTTTTATCTTACCCTCTTCTCTGTGTGGGATTTATGATAATCTTAACTGGGGGAAACCTGTTTCTTGAAAAGTACCTATTCAGTTTACCTGAAGGTGCAGGATCCAGGTCATTAAAGGAAGGTGTGGTTGGAGAGGAGGGTGAGGTGTAAACAAAGGAAATGTTGAAAACCAAATAGATGTCCCTGTGGGCCTGTGTAGGAGCCAGGGAGCAGGCGGCAGTGGGTAGGAGGGCCTGAACTGAGAACTGAGTGACCGGGCTCTGGACCAGAATTACTAATATCTCTGAGCCTCTGTTTTCTTATCAAGTAGGGATTGTGGATTAGACAATCTCAAATGTCTCTTTGTGCCTTAATATTTCGTTGTTTCTGCATCTGTGACTTCAATGCAAGGGTCCACATTTTTAAGTTGTACAAGTTTAAAAAGCAGCTGGGTAAGATCTGAAGTAAAGATTAGTCAGGGTCAGTTAGAGACCGTTTCAGAATTTCCAACTCTCAGTATTGAGTGGTATGTTTTTTTCCTGCCCTGTTCCCAAGCTCCCCAGAAATAAAAATTGAACATATAAAATCTGTCTTCTGCCTTTTGTCAGTTTAAGTGAAAAGAACTTTTACTTCCATTTTAATAATAGAATTTTTGTGTATTTAATATAGGCAGTGATTTGGCCTCAAGCTGCGTTTAGATTTGAAAGATGAGAATATTAAAGCTTGTCAGCCAGCCCACAAGCCAATTAAGTTACATCTAAGCTGACAGAATGTGGGGTGGAGTTCTTTTTCTTTTCTCCACCAACACCCCTCACGATAAAAAAGAAATCAAATAAAATAGACACTCTCTTTGTAAAGGTGGGAGTGAAAGTAGGTGACAGGAAAGGCTGGCCCTACACCCGAGACCAGGATATAGGCCATAAATTTAGACAAAGCAACTCAAGGGCCTAGAACAGTTCCATTCAGTAGAGCTTCCTATAATGATGGCAGTGACCTACACTGTATGGTAGCCAATGCTCACGTGTGGCAGAATATGGCTAGTTTAACTAGGAACTGAATCTTTAATTTTATTCAGTTTTAATTAAAGTAACCACATGTGGCTAATGCCTTGGACAGACAGTGCAGGATTAGGCAACCAGATGTTGACATTCTCGTGTAACAAAAAACTGTCAAACAGCATCAGATTGCTACAGTTGTAGATGGTTGATTTGGAGCTAAGAGGATGTCTAAAGAGCTGTCCTGTGGAAAAGAAATAGATTTATAATGTGCTGTTTCAATGGAAAAAACTAGGACCACTTGGGGAGAATTACAGAACAACACAATGAGGCTCAGCATGAAAAAACAACAACAAAAAAAAACTTCCTTACAATTAGAGTCATACAAGATAATAATCAGATATCTTACAATGTAAGAATATTCCCCAGTCCTGAAAATACTCTACGTTGGGCTTGATCTGGCAGGACCTGCAGTTTCTTCCTCTGTAAGATGAAGATGATAGTGACCGTCCCACCTTCTCACAGGGTTGCACTAAGGATTAGATGAAGTGTTTTTTTAATAAGTGCCTTGAAACTACCAAGACCTTTTATTAAGCATTCTATTATTAGGTTAAAGACAGTGATTGAAGGAATTTTAGGTCCTTGGAGTTGCCTTAAGACTGCTTGTTCTAAAACAAAGAGCCTCTTTAG
This sequence comes from Trichechus manatus latirostris, assembly GCF_000243295.1. Lineage (NCBI taxonomy): Eukaryota > Metazoa > Chordata > Mammalia > Sirenia > Trichechidae > Trichechus > Trichechus manatus. Next base: position 6,224,050 of record NW_004444013.1, read on the forward strand.
GATCCTGAACCAAAACCTCACAGTTCTGTCAGTAAAAATGCTGCTCCACCTCCCCTCCATGAATATGGTAAGTGGCACTGGCTGTTCAATCATTGATCTTACATTTTTCAGTGATATTTCATCTGCAGGGGATGCTGACATTGGCATTATAGCCTTTCAAAATATCCAGAAAATTCCCGATGGTAAGCACATGGCTGAACTTGCAGTAGTTCAGCTGTGGTAGATGCTCTCATTGCTGAGACACCTGGTTAGGACCTGTAGCATCAGTCAGCCACAGAGTCTGCCTGTTCCTCCTGTTGGATATAATGAATTCATGGGAAAGGAGCCTTGTAGATAATGTCACAGCAGTGGCTTTAAATTGCAAAGAATTTCTACCAGCTTCACAAACCAGGGCATGGCACAGAATTCATTGGCCCTGCTTATCCTCCCATGGAGACATGGGAACATGAGGACTGTGAATGTGGAGCTCAGCCACCCAGCGGTGGGGCTCCCTTGCTCATCAAGAACTCCCACGGAATTCATTAGCCATGGTCAGCATGGAGCCCATACTGCTTACATGGTAGGAGTGATGGTTCAGAAAGATAGGCCCTTAGGCTATGATCGATAGACTCTGCTCTCTCTTCAAGCAGGAGGACATGGCCTTGTCCTTTCCCTTGTTAAAATGATGACTGCGGAGCACTCTCATTAGGATGTAGCCTCTTAGCTCCTGGGGATGCCAGGAGATTTCTTTTCCTTCCTTTCCTGCTGCCTTTCTCCTTTTCCATGCTGTCTTATTCCTGCATTTTGAGCAGACATACATACATGTGCTTTTTGATCACCTATAGGATTGCTATGAGTTGGAATCGACTTGATGGCAATGGATTTTTGGTTATGTTTTTTAATTATATAATAATAAAAACTACAAAAAGGGGACACTAAACCAATTGCTACTGAGTCAATTCCGACTCATGGCAACCCCTTGTATATCAGAGTAGAACTGCTCCATAGGGCTTTCAATTTTTCTGAAGTAGGCCTTTCTTCTGAGGCACCTCCGGGTGGATTTGAACCTCCAATCTTTCATTTAACAGCTGAACACATTAACCACTTGAAGCACCCAGGGACTTCAGGAAACACGATTATTGTTGTTATGTGCTGTTGAGTCAGTTTAGACTCATAGTGACACTGTCGGACAGAGTAGAACTGCCCCATAGGATTTCCAGGAAGCAGCTGGCAGATTTGAACTGCTGACCTTTTGGTTAACAGCTGAGCTCTTAACCACTACGCCACATGGGCTCCCCAGGAAACACTAGACACCGCCATTTTACAAGTTGGCATTTGGCCCTTCCTCTACATACAGGTGGGATTAGGATTCAGCCTGTGTCAGATGTCTGTCTTGGTCCACGGCAGGTGTTCTTATGTAGACGTTCTTGCCCATACTTCCCTGTCAGCCCAGGTGGATGTGTACATAAATTAAAATGCTGGAGAAAATCATCTTTCCAAGCAGTTACATCTGAATCACATGGCTAACATCATCTGGGCCCTGGTGCTGGGTCTTCACTCACCTTTACAGTCCTCACAGTGGATACTGCAGATTGTCTCCTCTCACTTTAAACCCTCCAGCCCAGACTTCCCATCATACCTCATTATCTATAGATAGCTCTACAGAGACTACCAACGATGTCCAATAATATCATCCTTGACTCTGTCTCCTCCACCTAACATTTTTTGTCAGACTCATTATTTATGTTTACATCACTCCTTCTGGTGTCAGAGCAAAACTTGTCCTTCTTCATTCCCAAAGTTAACACTGTGCTCTTCAGCTAGCCCTTCGTCTCTCCCCACTGGTTTTGTCACATCAATCATCCTTTCCCTGTGTCTTACACCGCCTCTCTCCCTCACCACTTCCTTCCCTCTCAGTTTATAACTTGAGGAAGTTTCCTCCAATCTTCTAAAAACCAAACAAAAGAGCCTCCTTCTTCTTGAGTCTCTTCCCTTCAAAGTCAAGCAACTTTATACTTGCTGTAATTCTTTCTTCTTAACTCCTGAATGAGTAGTTTTTACATGCTATTATGCTAATAAAAAGGAGCCCTGGTGGCACAGTGGTTAAGTGCTCAGCTGCTAACACAAAGGTCGATGGTTCGAACTCACCAGCTGCTCTGTGGAAGAAAGATGTGGCGGTCTGCCTCTGTAAAGATTACAGCCTTGGAAACCCTATTGGGCAGTTCTGCTCTGTCCTGTAGGGTCACTATGAGTCCGAATCCACTCAACAGCAATGGGTTTGGTGGTGTTTTTTTGTTACCCTAATAAAATTGTTTTGAAAGCCCACCAGTGACTTTCTAATCACAAAGTCCAGTAGACTGTGGCAGCATCCAACCTTCCCCTCCTTGGAGCTCTCTTAGCCTACGGCTTTCATGACTCTGTGCAGTGTCCAGACTTCGTTCTCATCCTTCTCATCACTCCCATTCTTCCAGTATCTTTATCAGATGCTCCCCTTTCCCCTTCAGTATCTAAGAATCCAAGTATTAACAGAGAATGTTACTTAACACAGCATGAGTACTGAATATTAGAATCGGACCAGAATTCACATCCCTGCTGGTGCCACTTGTTAGCTGTGAAAACGTGGTAAGTTATTTAATTGTTCTGAGTCTGTTTTCTCATACTTACAGGGTTATGGGGATAAAATCGGCAAATATATGTGTAGTTCTTGGCTAGCCTCTTCTCACTTTGCTTTCTTTCCTTCCCACTGCTCAAGCCCTCACTTGCTGTCCGTCTTTCCCCTTTCTGTCCTGGCCTGCCTAGAAGCTCCAGAGCCACGACACTGACCGGCTGCTGGGTGCCTGGTGTAGTAGTTTCCTGGGACTGTTGTGACAAAGTACCAGAAACTGGGAGACTTCAAAAACAGAAATCGATTGTCTCAGTTCTGGAGACTAGAAGTCTGAGATTGAGGTGTCAGTAGGGCCATGCGCTTTCTGAAGGCTCTAGGAGAAGATCCTTCCTTACCTCTTTTTAGCTCCTGGTGGCTCCTGGCAATCCTTGGCATTACTTGGCTTATAGATGCATCATTCCAAACTCGGCTTCCATCTTCCCATAGCTGTCTACCCTCTGGGTGTCTATGTGTGTTCTATTTTTATGAGGTTACAAAGACCGTATTTTCCAATAGGTCACATTCACAGATACTAGGGCTTAGGACTTCAACTTATCTCTTAGGGGAAACAAAATTCAACCCATAACATTTGTCCCAATGGAAATTTTTATCCCTTTCTCCCAAAGTAGGTTCTCCTTCTTCCCTGACTCGGCCATCTCTCAGGTTTGAAGCCCAGATGTCCATTCACCTCCTCCCTCTCTCTTACTCTCATACACAGTCAGTCAACAAGCCAGGTCTCTTCTAGCCCCTGGATTCTTGGGTCTGGCCTTTCTTTTGATTCCTAATGCCACATCATAGTTAAAGCTCTTCTTACCTCCAGCTTAGATTACTGTTTGGGTCTCTATAGTGGTCCCCTCTCTCTATCCCATTGTAAACATTCTTCCTAAACCTTTCACATCTGACCACGCCATTTGCCTGCTCTGGTTGTTCTCCAGTGTGCTTCCCTGTTCCCCGCGTGTGAACTTGTAACTGAAGGTTAATAGCCAGTCTGCGGCTCGGGGATATACCAAGACAAATGGTTGATGCCGTGCATGGAGTTAGAACTCATTAAGTGCTGAATGAGTTTAGTATAAAATAAGCAAAATAGATAGTGGGATAATACATAATACAACAAGAATTACTCTGGTGGGAGATGGTTGCATTAAACAAAAATTAGCTCTCAATTGATATCTTCTACAAAATTAGTTGTAGACAAAAATTGATAACTTGATCCCCACTTTTCCCTATTAAGTAGGGGTTCTCAGCAGGGCCTCCAAAGGCTGCCTTCCCCTCCCACCCAGCTAGTGCGATCATCTCATGCACTTCTCCTTCTGGCCAGTGTGAAGGGGCCGGGTCTCCCTGTCATATGGGCGTGGACACAGGAAGGCATCCTGGCTGGGGTCTCTGGGTTTGTTTGTTTTTCCTGTTCTCACACCCTGCCCCCCACCCCCGACCCCCAGCACCCCAGGCAGAAAAACAGTGATGTTCCTGTATCTGGTAGCATGTTGTATGTGTGAAGAGGCCAGCGGAAGGGGGTTTGATGTGTGAGTGACAGGTCCCCAGGTGACGCCGCTGGAGAGCACTTGTTCTGATCAGTTTGAAGCTGAAAACTCACCAGGTCACATGGAAATGGCTGCTGCTGGGCATGGCTTTCATCCTTGTTTAGCTTCTTTTTCCGAAACCCATTTTTCTGTACAAATGCATACTGTTTCCTGTGTATGTGTGTGTCTGCAGCAGCGTTTGTGTATTTCCTTTTTGTGTTTCTTGTCACTGCAGGGCAGGGCCATGACCTTTGGATGCAGAGCGTAAATCTTAATGAATTCATCATTTGCCATAGGAAAGAGATGTTTTTCACATAGTGGAGAGACATTTCCTTGTTCTAACAATATTAAAGGAATATTGTATAGAAAATAGTAACTAACATTGTGAGTGCTCTCTACGCGGTAGCCACCATTTTAAACATTCTTTGTGTATTAACTGGTTAAATCCTTGGAAGAATCCATTACTTCTGGTTTTCCCATTTGACAGTTGAAGAAACTAAAACAGAGAGAATTGAAGTACTTTGTCCACATTCACACAGTTAGTAAGTGAGAGACCTAGGACTCAAACTGGGGCAGTGGGGCCCCGTGCCAGCCCTGTTCATCCTAAGCATTCCAGCCCTGAGAATGATGAGTGCCACAAGCATGGAGCCATCCAGTTGGTTCCGACTCATGGCGACCCATGTGTGTCAGAGTAGAACTGTGCTCCATAGACTCTTCGATGGCTGTAATCCTCCTGAAGTAGATCACTAAACCTTTCTTCTGAGGCACCTCTGAGTGGATTTGAGCCGCCAACCTTTTAGTTAGTAGCAGAATGATTAATGCTTTGTGCCACCCAGGGACTTCATGGAACACTAAGTGTCTACTAAATATTCCCTTGAGCTGCCGCACTGCCTGGCGTAAAGGTGCTCTCAAGGCCTGGCTGCGGCCACCAAGGTCACGACTGTCCAGTGGTCAGAGGAAAGGCAGAGTCTGTGTTGCTTATCGACGTATCTCCATTGCTGAGCTCAGTGTCGGGCACGTAGGAGGAGCTCAGTAAACTTTGTGCAATCAATGGATTTAGCTTGTGGGTTGTCAAGGTTGAACCATAATTAACAATAAAACAGAATTTGAGACTTGTAAAATGTGATGGTCATGACTTGATGTCTGGTATTTTTTACAGCTGTGGAGGAAGAGAATGTGTGGTACAGGTTTGATCACTGTTCTCGCCACCGTGGTGGATTTAAAGCTCTTTAAAGTGTTCCATGGGGCCCAGGTTCCTGTATAATTTATGCATCTGTTATGTATGTCCCGTAGAGATTTTCATGGAGGATCATCAGATGAACTCCCTTCGGCATAGTGTAATGTTGCAGGAGTAGGGTTGGCAATGTCGTGGGGGACTGAAAAAGAAAATGGTTAATTTGTAGGTAGAACATAGGACAGAGGGGGTAGGGACTGGCCAGGAGGATGCTGCGTAGGACCAGTGCGAGGAGCAAGGATGTGAACTAGAGTGGAGGAGTGAGGAGGAAGGGACAGGCAGAGGCGAGTACAGGGAGAGGGAACAGGACCTGCTGACTAGGCGGGAGCATCCGGGGACGCAAGGCAGGGAACATGGCTCAGAAAAGCTTCAGAACATCATGGTCCACTGTTGACCTTGAGAACCTAAAAACTATGAGCCTTTGACTCAGAGGGGAAGGCTTATAAGTTTTCGTTGCAGGTGCCGTGAGTTTAGATCAAAGTCCCCAGGTGGTGCAAGTCGTTGAGCACTTGGCTGCTAACAGAAAGTTTGTTGGATTGAGTCCACCCAGAGATGCCTCGGAAGAAAGGCCTGGTGACCTACTTCTGAACAAGCAGCCATTGAAAACCCATGGAGCACAGTTCTACTCTGACACCCATGGGGTTGCCATAAGTTGAAACTGACTCCACGGCAACTGGTTTGGCTTTTTTGTTTGTTTGTTTTGAGTTTAGATTGGGAAAGGGTATCTAGACCTCCAGTGTCGATAATTCTCAAGGTGTTTGGACCCTGAGTTCTGTATGGCATTCTGGATGCTGAGGCCGTGTGAGTCAAGGGAGAGGGGTTCTAGTGGAGGGCTTCTTGCTGTGGTGAAGGCAGAGGAGGGCTCCCTGCATGTCAGGAGGTAGCGTATAGCTGTGCCAGCAAGTGTTTGGAGACATGAGACACAGCCCCCACTTCTCATTAGAAGGTTTCACTGCTCATCCTCTCAGCAGAACTGCTGCATTAGGTACCTAGTGTTTGCCTTGAGCTTTGTGTGTATTCTGCGTGAAAATGCACCGCGCCCGTTGATGCCACTTTGGTGCTGCTGGGACAGAAAGTGGGTATTTTATGTGCTATCTCTTTTCAAACAAACTGGAAGGGTCTGGTAAAAGTGGTTTCCAAGGAATAACCTAACATTTTAAAGATTTATAGAAGAAGCGTCCACTTGCAGGTTCACTTAAGTTCTACAAACCATTTCTGCTTCTGCCTTGCCATGTCAGCAAAAGATTCTGGGATTTAACTATATAAAACCTGGCGGGATATAATAAATTGCAACAAATACATATATAGATGATGCATCAAGGTACTACTGAAAGGAACAGTGGCCTAGATGGTCTCCTTACTGATGTCTCCTGAACAGAAGACAGCTTTAATCGTCAGGCTCTGCGTTATTTAAATAAGCCAAGGGGTTTGTGCATACTTCGTTTGTGCGAAGTATATCCGTGAAAGATAATGATCCCATTTCTTCTGCATTTCTGTTTTAATGGAAAGAGACAGGTGAGGGTGCAGAATGGAAATGTTAATAGCAACTGACCCTCTTTCTTTCCTTAGAACTTTCTCAATCTGAGTAAATTGGTGATATTTTTAAAAATAAATACTGTAGAACGTATCATGAGGTAGGATTTATTGTGGTGAGACAGGGAGCAGTATTGGAAGTTGGGAGAAACTATGGACATTAACAAGTGTTTGCTAAGCCCGTCCCATGTATTTATTGTAATGGAGGTTTCTGCCAAGCTCAGAAGGTACATATTTTCCTCAGTCTTTATTCATTCTTCGTGATTTCCCCAGCACCCAGAACACCCAATACCTTAAGGAGCTCAGCAAATGTTCTTTGAATAAATGGGGCTGGGAAGAGGCTCTGAAAAAACTGCACGAAGAACCTTGATAAAATTGCATTGTGATGCCTTCATCCCATCCTTCCATCTGGCCTGAGTAACTGTCCTTTGAAAATTGCTCTTATGGAGCTTATAGTTTACTGGGGGAAGCAGACAAAAGGGTACGTTAATGAATAAAAGAAATTTATTTCTCATTCGATCTGTAAACCAAATTATTCTAAACTTGCTCATTAAGTCTTGCTTAGCTATGCTTTTTATCCCACTTTCCCTAAGCACCTCCAACATTTATTAATTATTAAACTTCTATATTGCTTTAGGTGAAATAGAGATTTGACACATGTTTGGAATGCAGTCTATTCCTTTTTTTCCCCTCAACATCTATATGCAGTCAGAAACTCTGTCCCGTTGGTACTTTGTTTTAGCGAGCTTCATGCAGACTGTAAACTGAGCCATGGAGGTATTCCAGTATCATCTTTAGGAAGTCACTGGTTCAAAAAAGAGTATTCCTCATTCATCCCCAATATCATCTTTGTGCCCTTACATTTGTTAGAGAAGGGAGGCGTGTCATTCCTAAAACCTGGTGCCCTTACATTTGTTAGAGAAGGGAAGCGTGTCATTCCTAAAACCTGGTTATAACTTTGCAAGCTGCCTTCACATTTGTGATAGAAATGTCCTATGAGAGGAAAGTCATTGAACTTACACAAAAACTGTACTTCCCAACATTTATCAAGTCTGTCTTTACTGTGGATCACGACATTTATGGAGACCACTAGGGACTTTAGCTGAACTGAGATTCAGAGAGCTCTCTCATTTGATTCATTTAGCAAGCATTGCTGGACTCCTTGTGTGTGCAGTTCACTGTTGGGGAGCAATGTGAAGACCCAGGCCCTGTCCTCCAGTAGCGTAAGTTGTGCGGCACATAAATCCAGCATAAAACAGCCAACTTATGTGTGAAGTGATAGGCTAGGCACAGATCATGGGCTGGGGAAGAAAAGAGGGGGAAGAAATGGTGGATGTGGACCAAGGCTGGCAGCAGGGAGGCTCCAGATTGCCCTTGGAATGCTAGTGTTAGAGGTGGGGACCATTTCTAAACCGCATTTCAGGAGCAGGGAGGGGCCGTGCGCTGATGGTCCCCATGGGTGGGAGGAGGAAGAGGAGTCAGTACAGTTGGGCCAGGCTCTAACCTCTCCATCTTATCTCACCCCAAGAATGGGATGAAAAGGGCCCCGAGAAGCCCCAGTGGCACCAGCTGAATGAAGGCAGGCAGTAAACACCTTACGATAGCTGCCCTAATCTGGATCCTTGCCAGTGTATTATGTTAATAACAACGGTGATGAGATTTGCCTTCTGAATGATTAGATACTGAGCACCAACAAGTGTAAGTGCTTTACACTATTATCACGTTTAATCTTCAAAACTTTGTGAGATAGGTAGTAGTATTCCCATGTAATAGGGGAGGAAAGTGAAGAATGAAGAAGTCACCCAGATAGCCAAAGGTAGACCATACAGTGGGGATGCAAGTCCACAATTGTTTGAATGCAACCCCTTGGCTCTTAACCACTCGGCAGGAGTGCCTCCCTTAATACGGAACGTCCATCCAAGCATCCCGACACCAGTATGCGGCATAATTTCATGTTAGAATAGCTTTGCGTTAGGTCTGTTTTTCCCTGATCATTTCTTTTTCCATAAATTTGGCAGAATCTTGTTGGCTGCACATAAGCATCACTATAAATTATAGCAGTGTTGGTTCAAACACTGTGAATAGAGAGTAAGGAAGCATATGCACTCTGATCTTTTCCAGTCTATTCATTTTTTTTTTTTTTTTAATTCTCGTTACCACCCACAAAATTGATTTGGTAGCTTGGAGCACCTTTGGGTGTTCTCTTGGACAACAAACAAACAGCATTTCCAACCACAGTGACTAAATCAGACACTTTCCAAGTTAGAAAAATTTATGGGGTAGAGAAAATGTAGGTGATCAAATAAAATATCCATACAGTTGGGACATGTCTACAGTGAAACACTGGTTTCCTGAAACATATCCAGTAAGCAAACAACCATGTAACAAAAAGAGATTATACTCAAGAGAATTGATTGTGATGTCTTTGTTCCGGAAGAATATTGCTCTTTTGTTTATGAAGCATCGCTATAATGAAATTATTTGGTTTCAGACACTTTATGAAAATGAAATGTTCCCATGTACTCTGGAAGACTTGTTTGGTCAGTCCATGCGCTGGGGAAAGTTAAATTGTTTTGTATTTAGCATTTTAATCCTCAAGTTTGAAAGGACATTCAACAAGTGTAGTGAATTCAAAAGATTACTTCGAGACTGAATTAACCTTTAGATCTAATTTGATTGTCTCATTTTAACATTTTGGCTTTGTAAGACTTATGAGACTAGCAAAGCTGCCCTTCTTTACTTGTGTAAACTATACTTGAGTTAGGGACTTTTTTTTTAAAGAAACCTTTAAAACTTTTGTAGGAACAATTTTTATATGGATTATAGTGTACTTATGCGGGAGCGACTTATCAAACCCTTGATAAAATGAATTGAAGGGAATGTACTTTGAATGGCCAACAGCTACATTCTCAAAATGTATTGGGAATGGCAGTTCAGTGGCTGAGGTGGAAGAACAGGGCTAATCTTTACCATCTAAAATGGCCTTTATAGTATGGCTCGACTTAAGTCTGCAAAGTGGTTGAATTTTACCCCACGTGTTCTATAGCTCTGCATGCTAAAAGTCCCAGCTTTCTTCATGGGGGGCACCAAGAAAAGGCAATCATTTGCCTGAAATAGCCTCACACCTAGGCAGAGAGTGGGCACAGAAAAATGGCTTTGGTGATGCTAATTAAATGCCTCTTAGAAGACAAATGCTTTTTTTTTTTTCTGTTGTTCTTATTTTAATTTTGTGGCCTCTCTATCAGTGACGGAGTGCCGCTTTAAGTGAGAACATAGCATGCGAAAGTGTGTCATACATTTTTTAAAAGGGCCCAAGCACAGAAATAGGGCCATTTTATTGAGAGTGGCAATCTGGCATAGTGGCTCCCGGGCATGGGCTCCGGGCTCAGGCTGGCTGGCTCTGACTCCCACCACTGCACTAGTTGGAAGACGGTCAGGAAGTTGTGGAACCTCTCACTGCCTCTGTTTCTTCATCATTAAAGAGAATCCCTGATGATAGACTCTAACTCACAGAATTGTTACAGCACTACCGGGAGAGGGAGGAAGTATACATAAAAACTTAGAATAGTGCCCTCTCCTTCTGAGTGCACTATAGATGCTAGTCGGTCTTAATATTTCTAAAATCCCAAACTTGGAGTCTCCAGGCATACCCGTTAAGCACAGGTTATACTACAGTGCAGATGGGCACCCTGTAGGTACCAGTACTTAGTAGGGTAAATGGTTGATTGAACCCATGCAGACAGATTGTCCTGTCCCCAAGCAGGACCTAGAGCATGGACCTGGCCTGGCCCACACTTCCAGACAGTCAGAGCACTGTGCTCAAAGGACATAGTGAGCCCAGGTGAGCACTGCTATCAAGAACATGCCTGTGCGAGGTACCTCACAACATTAAGCATGCATGGGAGACAGTGCAAGGCAGGTAATGCTGAAGGCTGCTTCCACATGTGACCAGAAGCTCAGGTGACAGCACAAAGCCCTAGTTTCCTTCATTCTTCCACTCTGCCTTCCTCTGCTTTGATTTTACACTCAGGTCCCACATAGGGAACTTCCAGCAACATCTCCCTCTCTCCTTTCTGGCTTAAACCAATTAGGGCCTGTTCTGGAATTGGAATTGAAATTAATCCCACAGAAATGGAAAGTGGGAGCAGGGATATTTCTCAAAGGAAAGCTTGGGTACTGTTTTACCAGGCAGACTGAAGGGATGAGGTGACAAAAAGAACAGATGTCTGTACATGTGAGAGTGGAGCTGAGATGGCTTGGTTCTTTAGTTGATGTCGGTTCAGAAACCGGCAGACCTAGGTTTGCAGGTAAGGTCAGTTCACAGTCCAACTCCAAGGAAAATCTGAGTCGGCCCAAAGAAGGTAGGTGGTGGAAAGAGTCTTGCCTTTATTGGGCACCTATTCTGTGCCGGGGTCTCTACTTTTGTGTTCTAATTGAAGCCGCGCTCCACCCACAGAGTAGAATTTGGAGATTTAAAGGGAGTGGGGTGAGGATGAAGCTAAATCTGGGGTCTCTGTGAGCTACTGTAGGCAAGAGCTCTGGGTGGCCCCAGGGCGGCTGAGGAAGCAGGCCTCTTAGAAAGGAGAATGGTTGCTGAGGGGGTGAGGGCTTTGCAGGCAGGTTGAAAGGAGGCTGTGTGGTGTCGTAAAGATGAATTTCTTCTGTTTAACCTACATGTGAAGTGAATAATCGCTTTAGTTGTTTAGAAAGCAGTAAAATCAGCCAACCATGCCACCATCCTAATCTCGCAACCCTCGTATCTTATTTTTCAACATGGAAAATCCTTTTAAAGAGATAAATGTAAAGTCTCTGTGCCGTGTATATATTTGTGCCACATTTAATTTCATTAGCTATAATATCACGTAGCTGTGCTTATTTAACTGCTTAGGCCAGATGGTAATGCCTTCCGAAGAAAAATGGTTACACGATGTAATTGAACATGTCCTGTTGACAGAGTTACAACAACCCATTTTCCCAATTAAATATAGGTGATTCAATAAAATGAACACAGTGTCTATTACCCTGCCACCATTTCTAACTTAAAACATAAGGGAGAAAATGTGCTACAAAGCAAGGAAATGGCACGGTTAGTGTCTACGGTGGGCGTATAGGAATAAAGGTAGGCCTTTTCCTCCCACCCTGGATGAGAGAGGAACTATGGGTCAATACCTAGATTTGGTCGCTAACCAAGCGGAGGGGCCTTGGCTTCCTGGATTATGACCAGAGTAGAAGTGAACGTTATTAAAACTAGCTAGTACATTTTGAGAAGGCGCTCTGGTGGTACAATGGTTAAGTGTTCAAACCAAAAGGTTGGCGGTTTGAACCCACCCAGTGGCTCCATGGGAGAAAGATCTGGCAGTCTGCCTCTGTAGAGATATTAGCCTAGAAAACTCTGCGGGGCAGTTCTACTCTGTCACATGGGGTCATTATGAGTGGGAATCGACTCTGTGGCACCCAGCAACATCAACAGTATATTTTGAGGATGATGTACGGTGTTGGCTTATGAATGGAATTATGTTGTGGTAGAAACAGTTGGCTTGACTCTGGGCAGATGAAAGTTTTGAGTTTTATAAATGTTTTTAGTTAATACTACAAAAATATGCTGGCCAAATTAATGTAAGAGAACAAACATTGGATGAAGCTATCACTGAAAATATTTTTGTATTTATTTAAAAGAAAATAACTTCAGGCTCCTCTAGGTCTCCCTGATCCTGCTTGTGTAAGTGTGAAATGTAGTTTGGTATGGTCCAAGGAAAAAAATCATACTCTGGTATTAGTACCTTTCAGCAAGGTCATTAGAGATAATGTGGGAAAGTCTTCATGCAAAGAAGTTTGGAAAATGGCACCTTGCCATATGGAGGAGCTTAAAGGAGACACTTGCTGTGTGTGTACTTTTTCTTGGTTATCTTCCTATTTAAGTAAAGGCTTGCGATCATTCTCTCCTCCCACGTGGAGGAGTCAAGAAGTTTTGAGATGAAAAAGACCTGAAAGTCCACCCAGGCTCTCACTTCATAAATGAGGAAAGTGAGGCCCAGAGGGAAAGCCCACACAGCTCAGGAGACCAGGGCTCAGGGCACATGCCCCCTTCTCCCGCTACAGGGCTTCGCCCTGCTCCAGTGCTGATGGGTGGTGGGAGGAGAGAGGTCGGGGGGGGACGTGAACATGTGGGGGCTCCCTATCCTCACTGCCATTCACCCGGAGCAGCTTCATTTTTATGTTTTACATATCAGGGTCTCATAATAGAACTTATTTAAAATATTCTTCTAATGTAAGAAAGTGTGGTTTGAAACCCACTGTCCTCAACCATGAAGTGGTGTTAAATAGTTAATGCACTCAGCTACTAACTGAAAGGTGGGAAGTTCGAGTCTGTCCTGAGGTGCTGTGGAAGAAAGTCTTGGCAATCTACTTCTGAAAAATTAGCCATTGAAAAACCCTACAGAGCACAGTTCTGACACACATGGGGTCTCTGTGAGTCATAATTGACTCAGTTACAACTTTTTTTTTTCCCTTCACTCCTGCCCAAAGTGTCTTAGATGTGGACTTCACTATACCTACTATTTTCTTAATTCAAAGGACTAAAAGTAAAGCTGAACCAAATCTTCTTAGGGAAGATATATTCAGAAGATAGAATGAGAGAATAGTTCTGGGTGGTAAGTGTTTAGACAATGGAAAACTTGGTCACCCCACCACACCTCTAATTAGATTCTGAAAAATTAGTCTTAGAAATCAGAGTTCTGGGTGCTACTATCGTCCGTGCCAGGAAATTGCTATTTGACCTTGCACACTGCATGTAGAAAAGTTCAGAGAACCATCAGACCCACCTGAGAAAGGAAGCCGGAACCGATGGTGAGCTTGTCAGGCAGCTGCCGGAGGGAATGCACTCAGGTGAGAGGAGCAGCCCACCTCCAGGCCTGGCCAGCACCAGCCATCTGCCTGCATCTGCCTGCACCGCGGGCCTCCCTCTAAAGCCTCTTTGTGGTGGACTCAGAAGTGCAACGGCTCATTTTGCACATGGTTTGTGTTTGACTCATTTAGTCACAAGCCTTCAGCTCCTCTCTGCTGCCTGCCTTGCTGTGGGGCTGCCTCAAGGTCAGCACAGTGGGTGAGCCTGGAGAGGCAATCACAGCCCAGAATGAGCTCCTTTGTACCCAAAGAGACCTTTCCAGGAGGCGCCCCAGGGGCTGCTGGTCTCTGCTCCCAACATTTCCTGATTGCCTGCCCACTGTCCCTGGAGGGGTCTGATTGCCCCTCAACTCCTCTGCTCTTCCTGGGCCCTTTCTGTGCACTTTACCCACCCATGGTCTGTCTCCAAAAGGCCTGATGGCTCTTCTCCACCCTTCCCTGGGCACCTGGATTATTCTGCAGCCCCTCTTCGGCTGCCTTACTCCATGAGTTTCCCTTCACACCCACAGTACCACTATGAAAACTTCTCTGAATCTTTTTCTCAGCACTGCTTAATAGTATTCCTGCCTTCTCCCAAATCTAACTTCCCATGGGCTCTGTATCTGTGTCACAGAGGAAGTGGAGGTGTTCCAGGAGGTTGCCTGGAGACCAGCATACTTGGGCCAAGCTTGGCCATGCCCCTTTGTTAGTTTTATCTCGAGCTGGCAAGAAGAGGCTGGAAGCCCAGGGACCGTGTGCTGTGTTGCTCTAATTTCCTTGAACATAGGGCCCATGGTCACTTCTAAAAGATAAAATCAGTTTATCTCTGGGTCGTTTCCATGAGCAAGGTTGGACTTTCCTGCTTTCAATTCTCTCTTTTCTCTGACTTTTTCCCTGTCCTAAAGTAAACGAGTGTGCTGACTGGGGTGGCAATGGAGAGACGAGTGCTTCAGTCACATTAGCACACTTGTTGGGGCCTTTAAACAATCTCATCGTCAGAGCGCTTGGTGATAACTGTAAAAACATAGTCCCGGGTAGCAGTGGGTGTGAAATGCACAGCTCTGTGCTAGTCCTTAGGATAGTCAGGACATTCATGATTTCTGGAAGAAGCCCTTTGTGCATCCATTCCCGTGTCCTCGCGGATTCTGAAAGGGCTACATTGCTCAGTTTGTCTAAAGGGTGCTTGCTTCTAGAATAACCTCGAGAGCTGCTCTCCTCAAATTGCCTACCCATCACCTTCTGCCTGAATTTTGAGGAGCTGGTTATGGTAGAGGGAAAAACAGAGAACATTCTTCAGACTTGGCCTTGTACAGATTTGTTCTTCCAAAGAAAATTGCTGTGGGGATAGTACTTCTAACAAGGAGGGGCCTGGGGATGAGGGGATGACATAAGGTAACTTGTGCCATTTTTTTCAGAATTTTTTGCAACCTCTGAGTCTTCATTTGAGATTTCCTTTCAGAATAAGATGCACAGCTAGTTAGTTCAGTAGCACCCGTAACTTATGGATTTGAATGTTCTGCGATCATACTGTGTTATTCAAAATTCAGTAAAGGTATGGAAGTCTAAGCCATCTTCCTGTAAGAATCTCTTCCATTCCCCACCCCCTCCTTAGAACCCTGTTTATAATTTTTTGTAGCCCGAACTGCATTTCTCATGCAAAATTTGTTTTCTTTATGTTATTACTCAGATCCACATAGTCATTAGCATGGGATGACTGTGATTAACATGTTTCCAGCCTGAAGCAAAAGTGCTTGGTGTTTAGCTGGCCTCTGCAGCCTGGGTGGAGGCATGTGTGCTTTTGTGAGGCCTTACTAGATGTTGAGAATTGCTCCCTAACCCATGGTTCCACTCACGGGATTCAGCAGTGCCTCGTGGTTTGTGCCTCAGTACTGTGATGACAGAGAGAAGCTCCACTTTAGGATTCTTATCTAACAAATTGGACAGCAGGACCGTCTAATATATTGGATTTAAAAAAAAAAAAAAAAGGCATTTCTCCTTGCAAAGAACAGGGTGCCTTTAGGTAGGGAAGCTAAAACACACAGGCTGGTTTTAAGATCACACTGCAAGTTCATGTTATAGTCACTTGAATAACGTGTTTATGTGCCTGCTAGAGATAAGCTGCACCTGGGTGGCACACACAGTTAAGTGCTTGGGTATTAACTAAAAGATTGGAGGTTCAAATCCACCCAGGAGCACCTTGGAAGAAAGGCCTGTTGATTTCTTCCAAAAAATCAGCTATTGAAAACCCTTCGGAGCACAGTTCTACTCTGTCACACATGGGGTCGCAATGAGTTAGAATCGAATTGACGGCAATTGGATTGATTTTTGTTTTGTTTTGTTTTTGTTTTTAGGTATAAGCCAGTGGGTAGATGCCCAAGGATGGCAGAAAAGGCTAAGTCGTAGATCCTGCCCTCAAGAATTTTCCATACAAGAGAGCAGATGAGCTATAAATAAACTTAACCACATATAGCAGTAAAGAATGAGTTAAACCACTAGTCTGTGGTGTAAGATTTCAGAGAGTGGGAGAGAAATTACTTCTTGCTGTGGTGATCCAAGAACTTGTAGAGGAAGCCAGATATGGATAGAATCTTAAAGAAAGAGTAGGCTTGATACAAAACCAAAAACTCATTGCCCTCAATTCCCTATAGGGAATTGACTCATAGTCCTATAGGGTTTCCAAGGCTGTAATCTTTTTTTTTTTTTTTTAATAATTGTACTGTAGATGAAGGTTTACAGAAGAAATAGTTTCTCATTAAACAGTTAGTACACATATTGCCCTATGACAATGGTTAACAACTAACAACCTCACAACATGTCAACACTGTCCCTTCTCAATCTTGGGTTCCCTATCACCAGCTTTCCTGTCCCCTCCTGCCTTCTAGTCCTTGTCCCTGGACTGGTGTGCCTCATTAGTCCTGTTCTGTCTTATGGGGCTGTCCAGTCCCCAGCTAAATGGTGAACCTCAGGAGTGACTTCACCACTGAGCTTAAACGGTTTCCGGGGGCCATACTCTCAGGTTTCTCCAGTCTCTGTCAGGCCAGTAAATCTGGTTTTTTTTTTATGAGTTAGAATTTTGTTCTACATCCTTCTCCAGCTCTGTCCAGGACCCTCCATTGTGATCCGGGTCAGAGCAGTCAATGGTGGTATCCAGGCACCATCTAGCTGTACTGGACTCAGTCTGGTGGAGGCTGTGGTAGCTGTGGTCCGTTAGTCCTTTGGACTAATCTTTTCCTTGTGTCTTGTGCTCTTCATTCTCCCTTGCTCCCGAAGGGATGAGACTAGTGGAGTATCTTAGATGACTGCTCACAGGCTTTTAAGACCCCAGATGCTACTCACCAAGGTAGAATGTAGAACATTGTCTTTATAAACTGTGT